>NW_003020056.1:257132-258889 GCF_000006335.3 Candida tropicalis MYA-3404 | reverse complement strand
CATTTTGAGCAAATTTCTAAATGGAGAATCAATACTAAAATCAACGTATTTGAACAAAGTCAAAATGAATAAATTGTTTGTATCTGAATCAGCAGTTGAACCAACAATGTTTAACAATAATGTGAAAAATTGCCACTGTTCTAGCATTCTAATCCCAGCCCAATGTCCACTCAACACACCAATGAATCTTATATACCCAGTAGATGCTGTTGAGTCAAGTCTTTTCTTACTCAAAATAGGATCTCTTGACCCAATACCACTATATGGATCTATTTGGGCCACTATTTCCGATAATTGAGGCAATAATTTACTACTACTCAAGTATTTGATCCCATTCTCTAAATTTAAAAACATCTCAATCAACTGGCATCCAAAATTGATATATCGAAGACAGTTCTTATTAGAGTTGGTTATAGTGGAGAATCTGTACTTGAATGGACGATAGAACGACAACAACCGTTTGAAAAATTTAGGAGCTTTTTCTAAAACTTCATCAAATCGTTTTGGATTTGTCAAGGGACCTTGGATTAAATTCAATAAAATAGTCCAATTCCAATCTTCAAATTCTTTGATGGCTAATATTTTAGAATTAGTAACCATGGCCTTAAATTCATTATCATCAACATTATACTTGGACTGGATATTGATCTGCTTTAAACTCGATTTGATGTGCTGGTTGTACTCCGTTGTCGGGACAAATTTGTGTCTTGTCTCATGAACAACTTCATATGACGCATGCAGCGATAAATCTGGGAGTGAGTTTTGATTAATCAATTCAGACGGAAGATTATCACTTGCTAATTTGTACAAATTGGTCAACAACATTGTCGCTTTAGTGGAGCACGTGTTATCTTTCTCTTCTATTATAATGGATAAATACTGGAAAATATCATTCTTGACAAGAATCAAAGTAAGTAAACCTTGATGATGTTGTACTATATGTTTCGTAAACTCATCATGAACATCGTGGACTTGAAAATCATAACTTTCGCCATGCCCCAAGAACGCATTATATTTTTTTATTGAATCACCAATAGGAGAACTTTTCAACCAAGGGAAATTCTTTATCCTCAAAGCATCGAGCAACAAATCCAAGATGGATTCTCGAGCTTTTGGATTCTTCTTCCGTAGATTCATAAGAAGGTTTTTGATACTGGTGAAATCATTTATCGAATAAGCCATTAGACCATTGAAATTCTTCAACAACATTGATATTAGAAAAGCAATTTTTTGAAACTTTAATGTGGAAAACCTCTTGATCTTAGTAGTGGAATCATCTTCGTTGTCACTTAAATTTGAGTAAATAGAAATTAAAGAATCCAAGTCAAACCCATTTCTGACAAACTTTCTAGAATTTTCATAATCTAATATCTTAAGAATCACCAGAAGACAACTTGATGATATTTCTATGGATTTGTCCAAGATTGCATTTATAAGAACTTTAAATCCTCCGGAATGACAAACCAATTCTGGCTTCAACAATGCAATTTCACAAATAGTTTCAAGACAGCAATTTTTGAAATTTTCTGGAATCATATCCACGCTTCTTTCTCCGTATTTTTCGTCACGTTCACCATTTTTCTTCAAAAATAGGTAACTAAAGTTTTAATAAGACCCACAGATATCAATTCTGCCCCTTTTTCGACGGTAGGAACTCTCTAATTAATTTCTAACTTTGGTTCCTTTTTCCACTAATGTTGTCTTTCTTGTGCTTGATAAACTGTAAATTATATAAATCAATAAGTTTCATTTGGACT
>NW_003020056.1:71107-255677 GCF_000006335.3 Candida tropicalis MYA-3404 | reverse complement strand
TGTTAAAAGTTACGTTTGATAGTAAAATAAACCAAGGATAGTGGGGGAAGATATATGTATGAATTTGAATTACGTTAAACACGATCTGATTGGGATAACTTCAATAAGGTTAAAGGGAGAGAGGACATTTAAAGTTTTTTTTTTTTTTTTTTCGTTTTTATTTTTTATTGATTTTGGAGAGAATTAAAGAATGAATTGTCTATTATTCATTGTTACAATTTTTGATATCGAGAATTATGGCTTTGTTATTATTGATAATACACTAAATGTCTGTTTAAAGTAGGTAAAAAAAAGCCATGTAATTGTTATCCGTTTTGTTTTAAACCTGTTAATCGAATACAAAATTAAAGAACAATCGAAGCCTTGGGCTCAGAATTTATTGATTTATTTTTGAATTTGACTTTATCTACACCCCCTATTATCTGTAAGAAAAGTAAATGGCAATTCAACTGATAAAACAATAATGGCTGTGAAATAATAATATTATTAATATTATTATTATTATTAAAATTACTTTGATAAACAAAAGAGAAGAATTGAAGGGAAGAACGTTTATACGAATTTCAAAGTGTTATTAATAGCCATTTGTAATTGATAAAGACTAGTGACCCAACATCTTTAATTTCCAGGTATTTCCACTTACAAATCATATGGTTGATCAATTGGAAATGGTATATGAAGATGATGATGGTTGGAAATGCTTCATGGGAAAACAAGGTTGGAAATATCTCATTCCTTTATCAATGAAACAAGGAGTTGATTGATTTTTGTAGGGGAGAAATCTAATTTATCCGTTGTGCATCTCCTGCATTTATGTTAAGGCGGGTACGACATTTTTTCTTTTTGGAAGTGTAAAAATGGGCGTTTCTTTTGTTTTGTGTAAATGCGAGAAGAACAGAAAAGTATCGCCATACAAAAAAAACACAAGAATTTCATATCAAACCATACAAAACTAATACAAACCAAAGCTAAGATGGATTGAAACTTGAGCGGAGACAAGATGATAATGGTGAAGGACAAGAAAGAAAGAAACAAATGTGGAGGAAATTATTGTTAAAGGATGATTATGTAATCAGATAATTCTCCATGGTTACACGACACAACAAAGTTTAAAACATGATTCAAGTCACATGAAAATACTAAATTGTTGACGACTATAAATTAAGGGATGAAATAATTGGAGAATAAATTAATACTAAATAGAAAAGGTATCAACCAACTAATATAAATTATCAACAACCTATTATACAATTAGGTTTTATTATATCTATTATTATACTTTGCTCACTTACATATGTAGAGTTCTAACAGGTTATGGGCTTACGTCTTTTTCCTAGAACAACTGAGTGGGTATGTATTTATATCAAACTGAAGTGAATTATAATTCAAATTGGTGGCAAAACCAATAATTCTTTTGGTCAAAGTCAAACATTTGATTATTTTTCCAATAGTTTACTGTTTAATTTTCTTTTGAATACTACGTAACATGGTGATTCAATGAATAAATATAACAATCAATGAATATTGGTCTGCATAAGTAATTACTTCAAGTAGTTGTTAAATTTGACTAATTATAGACGAATTTATCACAACCTCCAAATTATATTATTAAAATTGTTTTCAAGAGATGCTTAATGGGTTCTAATTGTTAACTAAAATTTTCTTTTCAGTGTTATGTTTAACTTTTAGGATGTAATCTTCATGGAGTGGATTTGCGTTTTTCAATCGAGGGATTCTGAAGTAATTGAAGAAGCAATTATAATTGATTTTTATTTGAGATATGAATATTTATGTTTTATATTCCCTAGTGTTGGGTGTGCGGATTAATTTATGTTACCATTTTTAGTTATTTGTTTGCGAATACAATCTATTCGTTAATGTTTGAATGTTTATCCCGTAAGGGGTTACTTTAAATTTATTAATATTGAATACTATCAGTAATATTTAATTAAATACTTTGGTTTAATTGAATCTTTAGTCGAATTGATGTTTTTTTTTAAGAAACGTTGATGTGTTCAAAATGTTTTAGTTTTGGCTAATAATGTTGAGATCTTTTAATGAAGAGTTTTTCAAATATTTCATTCGTGCCAATTAATCTTTGATATACTGCTATTGGTAGAGTTCAAAGACATAAGAATTTGCTACTTTGAAAGTGTTTAATTTAATCATCTCCTGGTAATATAACACTATTATACTGGTGATCTAGGTTAGAAGGGATTTTATTTTGATCATTTGTGGTATTTCAATGATGATTATCTATTACTTCTGATTTGGTAATTTTCAAGCATTATTTCTGTTATATACAGTGTCCTATGTTTGTGATGAATAATACCCTGATATGCCGCTTTTGTGGTTTCGAAAGTTAGGAATAAAGGTGCTTAATTCTTATCATTTTATGATTTTGAAAAGTTCGTTGATTATTGCAATATTTTTTTTGAAATATTTGAATACTACAAAAGCACAACAGAATGATACTTCTATTATCTGTATTATCCTTTCAATGTTCACTATTGTGATTAACAATGATGCAAATGTTTTATTTTAAGTGATCCCTTGTCACTATTATCAAACCTTTTAATAATGATAACTAATAATAACCAATAATACAATTGTTAACAAATTTAACTAATAATAACAAATTTAACTAATAATAACAAATTTAACTAATAATAACAAATTTAACTAATAATAACAAATTTAACTAATAATAACAAATTTAACTAATAATAACAAATTTAACTAATAATAACAAATTTAACTAATAATAACAAATTTAACTAATAATAACAAATTTAACTAATAATAACAAATTTAACTAATATAACAAATTTTAATTAATTTCATAAATATAACAAATATAACATTTCATCAAAATTTCATTAACATTTCATCAGTAACTCATTCATTAGTATAACTTACATATACTCAATTCTCATAGATTTTGATATCTGCACTTGGGTAATGTTCTTTAAGTTTGCTATTTTAATCAGAATTCATTTTCCTACATGTGATGCATAAGAGTTTCCAAAATTAAAAATTTAAACGACTACATCGCTCAATATATTTCAATCCTGTGACTGTATTTTGCGGTTTGATGTTAAGTTTTTCTAAAGGACTGTACAATTAACGATTCTTATGGGAGTTTTTGAAATATCAAATATAATTCATGTGATCTGATTTGTTTTATCCAATTATTCATTTCTATTTTATGGTAATTGATACTTTTGCAAAGGATTTATCAAATTTACATTTCCAATCCTTTTTGCTTTCCACAATCATTTTTTTTTTTTTAAAAAAAAAAGGAAAAATGTGTGATTGATGGTACATTATGACTTAAGGATATTCAATTAATGTGTTTCATAAATAATTCATTTTGTTTATCAAGTCTTCAAGTTGATTTTGACTTTGTGTCTTTAAGAAATGTTGATTCAATTACTATTTATTAACCGTTGGATATTTTTATTCAGTATTATTGTAATTTTTTAACAATTTACTGCTTACATTCATGGATGGATTCAATTAGATGCTCATATTTATCATATTTTCTAAATTGCTTCCAACATTGCAGAATATTTTTGTCGTTTTTTTTTTTTTTTTTTTTTTGCTTAGCATTATTTTCGTAAGGCAAGAATTGTGCTTCACAAGTTGGTTTTGTCTTTACTTATGGGGAACTGTCAGTGATAGCTGCTGAACAAATTTTTTTTTTTCAAGGATTCCAATTATAATGGATTGATAATGATAACGTTGGTTCTGTAATCCTAGTATGTTAATTATTGATCTAATGTGAGGTTTTCCTTCAAATAATTGTCTGCTTGTACTCAATTTATGTAAAGGTTTGAAGTTGGAAATATGTGTCAGATGGTTTTAGTTTCAGAAGGGCTTTGTCTTTTTACATTTAATCCATACTGTATGCTATCGTAGTTTTTCCGGATTAATCACTGAACTCATGTTGTTTTTTGGCCATCGGTTTGAACTAAATCTGATAATGTTAGTTACATGTAATTTTTCCTATTATAACTTGTTTCCATTACAAAACTCAAAATCAAATCTCATTAAATTGACTTATACAAATACTCAAAATGCCCAAGATGTATTTTCAAGATTCGGATTGATGATATTGATTTGTTCTATTGTACTTTATTGTATCATTAACAATTAGTCTTATTGATAATTCTTTAACATTTCATTTTCAGGTATTACATTTTGTCAGTTTCAATTAATTTTATTTCACTTAAACAAGTTTGCTTATGTTAGTAAGTTCAACTAATTTCAGAATATAACTAATTATAGTAATTCTGGGAATGCTAATAATTAAATTTTATTTTAGCAATTGCAAGTTAATTTAAAGAATAGTTTGTGACTAATAAATTCAACAATACTCAGTAATATTTTTCAGATTAATGAATTTTAAGGTTCCATTTAGAACAGAGGTAACCAGAGTTTGTTTTTGTTTAAATTTGGTATCTCAAAGCGAATTACTTAGAAGATATACTTCTTATTCGCTTAAAATTAAATGATTACTTTGAAGGCTATACTTTTCTAATGCTTTTCATTTATCAATTATATTAAGAACTAGGTTTGTTCCATTGATAATAGCTTTTATTATAATGTGTGATCTATTACCTGTTCTGGAAATGCAGATTTTTTCAAATCGACATCATAAAGAACAATTTGTTTTATTTATCAATTTGAGTTCAGAAATGGCTGATATTGTTCAAATGTGATTTATAAATTTGATGTATTTTTAATCTGTCAACTGGTTAACTAAGTTTTGGCTTGAAGATTTTTTTTTCATTGGTATCCTGTTCAATAATTGTAACGTCTGAATATGAAAGCAGCCACAATATTGTTTTTGATGCGATACATATGATTTCCTCGAATAATGATTTGTCCTTTATGCTTCTGCTTATCTGTCATTGTGTTCTAGCATTACTGGCTGTAATGAGTACCGTTTAGATTGTTATTCTTCGAAATCTGATATAAAAGTACCAATAATTATTATGTTTCCTTATCTAATAATTTTGTTTTGATGATTGTTACTTCGTCGTGCTATTTTACTGTTGTTTTATTTAAGTCACTCATGTTCATTGTATAATGAGGGATTTTTATGCATAGTATTTTCAAGAAAGCTGTTTTTAAATTTCTGAGTTTCAGTATCTTGACTTTCATATCTGTTCTATAACTTAAGAAGGGCAGAGTGAAGAATCACTGAAGTAAGTTAAAAGAATGATAGAAAGTCTTCTTTGTGGAAATTTAATTTGTGAATGACAGAGTACGTTCTGAAATTTTATTGAAGTATTTAATGGGGCAAATTTGCACAATGTTAGAATATGTCGAGTTCCAAAATTAGTATTACAATTTGTTAAATGTATGGAATTGAAGCTCTCAGTTTTGATATCATTATGAATTAATTAATTTATTTGAATTTGATCCAATTTGCAACATTTTGTCATGAGCCATAACCATCTCGAACAATCGGATTAAGAAGGGCTGTTAAAGGATGATTATGTAATCAGATAATTCTCCATGGTTACACGACACAACAAAGTTTAAAACATGATTCAAGTCACATGAAAATACTAAATTGTTGACGACTATAAATTAAGGGATGAAATAATTGGAGAATAAATTAATACTAAATAGAAAAGGTATCAACCAACTAATATAAATTATCAACAACCTATTATACAATTAGGTTTTATTATATCTATTATTATACTTTGCTCACTTACATATGTAGAGTTCTAACAATTATAACTGTTTTATTATTCTCATTACTTGGCGATGTAGTATTCATGGTTATAATTATGGTAACAGAAAGGGTTCATCGTACTTCCCTTCTTTCTTTCTATCTATCTACCCTCTCCTATAACCTGTCTCGTTAATTCTTAACAATGGTACAATTAAAATAACCATGAATTGTCATTTCGAAAAGTTTACAAGTATTCGCAGTAAAATTGTTTCCAATTGCAACTAACTATTTTTCCTTTTATCCGCCTATTTTATCTATATTTGATAAATAATATCGCCAATCAATTGAAGAAAAGACAAAGTATTTTCTTTTAAATTTGAAACAAATCCGATGTGAAGGATAAACTTGATGCGACTGTTGTGTGATTATGCAAGTATGATACACAACAACAGCAACGGAGTGGATCACGTTATGTACAATAATTTTTCCTTGAAGTCTGCATTGCCACACATTAACTGTTGTGTGGGTATGTCTCTGATGCAGAGGTTTTCTTCTGCAACTTCTTCGTTTGTGATAAATTTTGTAGTGGCGATATTCGTCATCCTCGTACCTCTGTCAAAAAGAAGAAGATTACTTTGTGTAAGTGGATTTTCAAAAGGAGAAATTTTGGGACCTCCTCCGACGACACACACACTAAAATAATTATAATAAAAAAAAAATAACAGTTGTGAGTATTAAACAGTCAATTACCCCTATGATGTCATTGATGATACTGGTAATGATTCAGATCTTCAACAAAGCTCAACAGAATTTCATCCAATAGTCATTCATTAAGGAAATAGACATAAATTTACTTTAAACTTCGGAATTAACCATCTTCTTTTGGTCCGTCTTCAACCCCTCCCACACACACACACATATATATCCTTAACGTGTATAATCTATGATCTTCCATCAGTGGATGAATTCGTAGTAGATTAATGACTTCCTGTTGTTGGGTTGAAATTCGTACCCAGGGCAAAAAAAGAAAGAAAAAAAAGAAAAGAAAAGAAAAGAGAGCGGAACAGGAAATTTTTGTTTTGATTTTCCGATAAATTTAAGTTTTCTCCGATACACATTTCATTTTTCGCCGTAGCGTAGGGCAAAATTGAACAAAAATACAAAATACTTGTCTTTGCTACCCCAGCCATGTGCATCAAAGTCATTCACATTCCAAATTGTTTTACACATAGTCCAGCCATTCAAGACTGAAAACGTTGACTTATGGAATTATCAAGTCATGATAGAGGGGATGGAGGAGTGGAGGTGTATGTCTAAAGAATAAATGAATGACATAGTGCCTTGCCCAAAATCAAAATCAAATTGAAATTTCAGGTTTCATTTAGAAAGGAGTACATTTGATTGAAATAAAATTATGTATAATCTAATAGATTACATTGGTTGTTTGCTAACAGAAGTTGGTCGTTTTTTTTTTTTTAGTTTGCATCTCACAGCTTGTCTTGAAAAGAATCATCAAGCACAGGATCTGTCTAATTAATTAGTTCAAAATGTCTCTGTTTTATTTTTTGGCTATCGGATTTGATTAGTTTTCTTTTGCCGTACATTAAGATTAAAAGAGAAATAATGCTAATTTACTGTTGAAAACGCAGTTTAGTTTAGAGCTCTTATCACTTGAATATATTAACTGCACATGAACGAATCTCTTTTCAACCCATGGAATGATTATATATTTTATCACCCATGCTTATGATGAATAAAAGTTCTTCTAGAAAGGACATACGATAATATTCTGTTGATTATAATAATATTTAATTCATCATACTGAGTACATAGTGGAATTATGGACAGGTGATAGTGATGGCGGTCGTGTACAAATGTTCCCCCACAACCACAAATGGGGGGTGTACAAAATGAAATTAGTGACCCCCTTCAATTAGGAGTATAATGTCGCACAAACGACATTTATGTACAATTTCCTTTTTTTTTATTTTCAAAAGAAAAAAAAAAAAAAAAAAAAAAATAAAAAAAAAATTCACTCAATGAATTTTGTACAAGAATTTACTTTGTATATAAATTGAACAATTTTTATCAAATACAGAAATTTTCGTTTTAATTTTTATATTTGTTTTTTTGTTTTAATTGAATTCAATTTCATCATTGGTTCAGGGTTTTTTATTCATTCTACAATTGTCTTTAGTTCTTGTTCTTCTTCAACATTTCATTACTCCTCCAATTAACTTATTCTACCTGGTTTCAACTGTTTTATTAATTTTTTTATTTCTTTCTTTGGTTTAAATTTTTTACATTTTATTTCATTTAACTGTATCATACGTTAATCATAATCTTCACAATCACATATTTCATACTCCATCAAACATAAAAATGACTACTACTTCCACACAAATACAAACTGGTACAAGTCCAGAAATGATTTTTGAGAGATGGGTCGATCAACCATTCGCTTCAAAATGTCATCATCATCAACACGATTTAAATGTTATACCTTTAGATATTACTGCTCCATTAGATGTTTCAAATGAATCAACTGAAGTTCAGATATATAGAAGGAATTCAGCTTTAGCTTTGAATTCTTTAAATGCTGCTTTAAGTAGAAAATCTTGTTAAATTCAATTAGGAACTTACATTATCCAATTTGTTTTTACATTAATAATAATAACAACAACAAAAAAGAAAAGGTAATTAATATAGTTAGTTCCTTTGATAAATACATGTTTGATTTTTTTTTCTGGTAAAAAAATTTTTACTTATCGTTGTATCTCATTCTGTCTCACATTTAATTCTGTGGCCGTTTATTGACAATCTGTTAACATAAAATTTTTGTTTCTCTCCTTCTCGCTTTGTGGGTTACCGTGCATGAGTCACGTGCAATGAGTCCAACAGTGGAAATTTCTATACCATACAAATATGTAGAACTTGACATGGTAAATGTAGGAAGTCATTGTTTAATAACACTCATATTGCTTTGTAAATCAAAGATTAAATATCAGAGTTATACGGTTATAAAGATTCTACTATCTTTTGCTAGAATGTTATATACTACAACCCCCAGGGATGATTTAACCGCTATTCAAATCTTCTTATAATTTTAGAAGAATTGAATGGTTATTACTATCTATAGATTGACTCACTTAGAACCATTTCTTTTTCTCATATATATATATATATATATATATCCAAACTGTGTTGCTTGTAATCAACACAAATAAAAATTAAAGTTCGCTATGTGTCGATTGGTAGCGATTATTGTTTCTGTGTTTACACACAAATAGACAACTATAAAAAGCCAACTTTTTGTTTTTACAACAAAATTATTTTTTACAACACTTTTTCTTTCTTTCTTTTTAATCAACAATAAACAATCAACAATTCTTTAATATATCAATCATGGATGTTATTAGAAGTGAGTATCAAAGCAGTTAGAGCAATCAAGACATTGTACAATGACTAACTTTATATCTATTACCTTGTTGGTGCAAAATTGTCCTCAATTCCATTGTTGATATTATACATGCTTGAAAATTATTTATCTTGCCCATTTATTGCCATTGATTCTATTTGCAGTCAATCTTTAGGACAATTGTTGGTTGCCAATAAGGTTTCAAGTATGGTTGCAAAGATGAATTGTTGCCCTTTATCAATGTGTAATGAAGGACCTTCCAAATAAGAGAGTGATTGGGCAGTCATTATCTTGAACCTTAAGACGAGGAATCCATGTTCATATAAAAGGGCAAACATGGATTAGTGAAGGTCTTTCTTTAAGATAGCGTTTGGTCACCGCTATCTTGCTATCGGGATAATGAATTCATAATCCCGATAGTTTGGAGGCTCGTTTCTCTATTTTGTAGAAGACCGGGTATTAGAGGATCCATAGACCTGGTCCTCTATTAGTGCATACCCGGTCTTTCTCTTTCTCTTTCTCTCCCTTGGCCCAAGGGAGAGGAGAGAAATAAAGAGTCCTCAAGAGGAGGACTCGTTGCGGACTGGGGCGGTCCCAACCTAAGTGGTCCCCAGTTCTGTTCCCTCCCCCACCGCGTGGTGGATGGGGGAACCGGTCCCCACGTAAAAGGGGGGCAGCAATGGGATCAGGGCCAACGGCGTCTTTCCCAAATATGATAACCCTAGCTACGCTCTATCCAACTTTTGGAGAAACCGATTTACTTGGCTGTGAAAATTAATTCTTGTTACCTTGTGGAGCCCAAATGCATACTACTTTTGAAACTCTAAATTAATGCATGGCTGTTTCCCGGAAATTCACAAACGCAAGTTTGGATTTTGATTTATATTTTCATGTCTTGTTGTTATATCTTTCCTAAGATGCTTATTTGATTTGTTATCAAGAGTATGTAGATAATCAAAGATTCTCTTGTAGGTTGACACAATTGCAACATAAATGACTCAATAATTCCGGGCTCGTTTTCATGCTCTCGTCCGAAACCCGGTGATGGGATGCCCTGCTTATACCCAATCAATGCTTTTATTAAAAGAAAGAAGAAAAAAATACTACACTTCTCATTGAATTGTATCCTCTATAGTGAACTTTCCTTGTGATTTCTTCAACTTACGAAACATTGGTGATTCTTTACTTTCGCTACCACATGTGTCCATATTTAATTTATTTTTTTTTTTTTTTGCTTTCATTGTTATTGTTTTTATTTTTTTTTTGTCTGCTTCTCGCCTGAAGGCAAACTTCAACAAATCATCATTTCCATTCTCACACGCACACTCACACTCACACATCAGAAGAAACAAAAAATTGAGGGAAGAAAAATTTTCTATCACACTTTTATGAATCGGTTTAGATAAACAAAAAAAAAACCTGAACTCATATAGATACCCAAATTATCCATTGAGGGAATATTAAGGTGGAAACAATAATATAGACATTTATCACAATAATAATAATCATGATTCCATTAAGATATTTAAAAGCTCCAGCATTAGCAATTGCTAAGAGATCCATCACATCAATTACTTCTACTTCTTCTATTGCATCTCGTTATTTATTACCATCTGTCTCAATTTTACCAAGATCATTTCATAATTCTAGTAAGTCATCCATCAATTCTACTTTACCAAGATTTTACAGTGTTTTAACTGAAGCTCCAGAAGCTAAATTGTATAAGTATAAAGATATTAAAGAAGTTATTACACATCCAGAAAATCATCCAGATTCAATTATAGTTGATGTCAGAGAACCAAATGAATTTGGAGATGGTCATATACCAGGAGCTATAAATATTCCATTTAAAAGTAGTCCAGGAGCTTTAGATTTACCTGAAGAAGATTTTCAAGAAAATTTTGGATTTCCAAAACCAAGTACTGATAAAGAATTAATCTTTTATTGTCTTGGTGGTGTTAGATCTACTGCTGCTGAAGAATTAGCTAATACTTTTGGTTATAAGAAACGAGGCAATTATGTTGGTAGCTGGGAAGATTGGATAGCAAATGAAAATAAAAATGAAGCCAAAAAGGATTAAATTATAATGAAAAGAGAGAGAGAGAAAGAGAGACCATTCAGAGAATATTAATCTTCCTACCTAGGTTTTAGGTTTTATTTGTATCTTGTCAAATAGTTTTAATAGTAATTTCACACGTCGATTATATATATATACTATAGATTTCCTATCGATTATTTGGTCTAAATTCAAGTTGTTTGAATTCTTTACCCAATCTTTTCTTTCTCTTTCTTTCCATAGCCTTTTCTCTTTGTTTAGGTTTCATACTATCAAATTTAGCCTTTTGTAAAACCTTTCTTTTGTCACTACGCTTAAGGAAATATGGTTTATTAACTTTACCAGATTTGAAATCATCCATTTGTTGTTTCTTATAATTTTTCAAAATAGATTCTTCTAAATCTCTATTCTTCAAAGTATCCATTCTTGATTTTAATGATTGTAACTGTAATTTAATTTCTTCTCTTTCATCATCATTTAATCTATTCTTTTTATCACGTAATATACCTTCCATATTTGAAATTTCTTGCTTTCTATAGTCATCTAAAAATGCATAATCCTTTCTGATCTTTCTCAAATCTGCTTTACCATAAGCAGCATCAAATCTAATATCAGTATGTAAAGTTTGTTCTCTTCTACTTGGTAATCCAGGAATATCTCTTATTCTTGATACTGGTCGTTTTGATGATGATTCAGATGGGGCATGTTTATTCTTCTTCTTTTTATCATTATTTCCATGGCGATTTGAAGATGATGATTCTTCTGGTGGTCCATCAGAATCTGAATCTTCGAAAAATCCATCATCTGCTGATTCCTCTTCTTCTTCTTCTTCTTCATCATCATCAGAATCTCTTTTCAGTAGTTTGGCTTGAGCTCTATTAAGTGCTCCAAATGATATACTTGAAAGTTCGTCATCTTCTTCATCACCTCTTGACTTTTTGTTGGTTTTCAGTGAATATGTGAAATCATCTTCAGATGAAATATCATCGTCATCATAGTATGACGGTCTTATTGTCTTAGCCATGGTTTGGAGGGCTTTAGAATTGATAAATGAGATGAGTAGTTGATGGTTGTCTGAATAAATTTTTTTTGTATTGTGTGCGCTCTTCTCACTTTGCAGTTGATAAAATCTTACCATAATTGCCAACATGGGTACGAATTGAAGTATCTACTGGCGAGTACTTATGATCTATCATCTTATGTTTTAGAGGTTGACATGGTAGTTACTCAACCACCAACTACAAGTTACCTACTACCGTTACCAGTATATGTGTAATTCTAGCATAAATGGCTAATAATACCAAATTCGACAAAACACCTTGGGTTTTGTCCAACAATGCTTATTAAAGTTAAATCATATCTTGAATATACTTGTAGCTATCAAATTTCTAATAGGGATTATTACATGTCATGGTCCCATATTTCTTTCATTTCGTCTACTTCCTTGTTTATCTTATGGGTAGATTGCAACCATAGCACCATCCAGATCTAATTCATATCGTCTTCGGCAAAAATAAACTTGAAACGCATAATACACTGACTTCTCATTCAATTGACTTGATTCTTCTTCATAAACCCCTAACCATACGTTCCCCTAGTATACGTTACTGACCAAATGATATTTGCATCAGGTCGTGTACATCTGCATCGTATTATCGCAACGCGTAGTTGAATGATTTCAAACGGGTGAGTTTGTTGTAGTCTTTTTTTTTTTTGTACCATAATCAAATTTTCCAACAAATTCATCTCAATATCCTTCCACATGAGTTGATAAATCTATTAATGAACCTTAAAATATGTCCAATAATGATCCATCTACTATACATCAAGAATCAATAACTCACGTTTCCAATACCGCCTCACATCCAACTCCTTTAGTACAACCATATAGAATACTTTTAAAAGATGGTGTAACTAATGCCACGATATACCCCGTCTATTCACCAAATGAAATTTCCAGTACATTATTAGAATTCTTGTGGGATGAATATAATATGGAAATTGAAAAGGGAGAAACATTAACATTTTATAATCCTTTATCGTTTGATGATTTTATAAATCATTGGTTTTCTGGATCTATAGTAGTAGCAATAATGATTGTTGGTGACGAGCCAGATTTAACTAATGATGAAAGACAATGGCCAAGTGAATTATTAGGAGTATTCAATATTAAACCAAATTATCCAGGTGAGAGATCAAGTCATATATGTACCGGAGAATTTTTAGTTAATGCAGGTATTAGAGGAAGAGGAATTGGGAAAACTTTAACTGATTGTTATATTCAATGGTGTGGTGATATTGGATATAAATATATTATTTTCAATATGGTCCTTGAAACTAATGTAGCTGCTAGAAAACTATATGAAAGTTTGAATTTCGAGAGAGTCGGTAAAATCAAGGATGTCGCTTATATGGGTAATGAAAAAGATAGCGTTGATGGGATAATCTATGGACGAACAATCAATGATGAAACAAGAAACATTAGTTCAAGTGTCTCTGTCACATCATCAGCAACTTCATCAACCGCAACAAATGATGCTGATATAAATAACTTAAAGTTTGAAAACCTACTATATTATTTGAGAACAGGAAAATATCCCAAAAATGCCGATAGTAAAGAAAAGTCAAGACTTCGAGCCAATAAAGCTTCTTATTATCTAGATGAAGAAGGGAGATTGATTCTCAACGGAAAAGAGGTCATCACTGTTACAAACAAACAATTAGAAGTATGCCAATTGATTCATGAAGAAAATGGACATCTGGGAATAAACCGAACAACAACATTAGTCAGTCAAAAATATCATTGGATTAGAATAAAAGAAACTGTTGCAAAAGTGATTAAATCGTGTCAAGAATGTAAAAACAATGCATTACAAGATCGTATGAATCAACCAAGCAGTAAAAGAATTAAATTAATGCAACAAGACTTGGAAAAACAGATATTAGAACAAGAGAAATTAGAAGCTGCTGTAGCACAAGTTAAACAACGGCTGGAAGATGGTATTTCTTATGCAGATGCAGCTAGATCTGCATTTGTCAATGAATCAGATGGTAGTAGCAAAGGTGTACAACCAGAAGTCAGAACCTATTTTAAAGAAGAGAGCCAGCATTCATTACTGACATCTGTAAAAACCTACCGATAGCACGGTTATTTACAAGTTATAAATAGGATAAATGTATAAAACTATATTAATTAATTTCGTGTGAATAATTATAAAACACATGAAATGAAAAACTATAAAGAAATCCAAGTCTATATAAATACTATTGATATTTTTCCCCCAAAAAATACCATATCATATAAAAATAAAAAAACTCTTGTTTATAACTTTATGCTTCTTTCATGTATTTTAAGTTACTTTTATTTTTTGAAAAATTTTTATTCATCTTTTGTTTAAAATCATAATCTTTTCTTAAATGCAATCAAAATAACGTCCGTTGGTTCGTTCTTTTTTTTTCATGTATCATCTTTAAAAATCAACGCCAATAACCATAGCTAATAAAGCCATTCTAATAAATAATCCATGTCTCATTTGTCTGAAATAAGCAGCTCTTTGATCGAAATCAACTTCTTCTCTGATTTCATTAGTTCTTGGTAATGGATGCATAACACACATGTGTTGTTTAGCATTACTCAAGATCTTGTTATCAACAATATAAGTATCTTTCAATCTTTGATATTGTTCTTTATCAGAAAATCTTTCTTCTTGAACTCTAGTACAGTACAAAACATCAGATTTGGCAAGAATATCTTTAGTTAATTCTTCACTTTCAATCTTCAACATATTGTTTTCAATCAAAAGTTGTCTGATTTCTTCTGGAATAGCCAATTCTTTTGGTGCAACCAATTGAACTCTAACATTGTAATGTTTCAATAATTGACACAAGGAATGAACTGGTCTACCGTATTTCAAATCACCCATGAAGGTAACAGTGATACCATTGACAGTACCTAATTCTTCTCTGATGGTGAACAAATCTAACAAAGCTTGAGTTGGGTGTTCTTTAGTACCATTACCAGCATTGATAATTGGAACTGGAGAGTATTTGGCAGCAACATCAGCTGAGGATTCAGATGGATGTCTCAAAACAATAGCATCAGCATAACATGATAAAGTTCTGATGGTATCTTGTAAAGTTTCACCCTTTTTAACTGATGAGGAAGCACTATCAACAGCAACAACTCTACCACCTAATCTTTGCATAGCAGCATCAAATGAAGTAGAAGTTCTAGTAGATGGTTCATAGAACATGGTAGCCAAAACTCTTCCTTTCAAGATATCCAAAACACCTTGTCTTTCAACTTGAGCTCTCATTTCTTGGGCAACAGCAAACAAAGAATGCAAGTCAGATCTGGTGATATCCTTAACTGAGATAAAGTTGTTTCTCAAGAAAGCATTGTTGTTTCTAATGTAATCACTCAATGCAGCAATTTCACCCAAAGATCCAGCAATTGGTTGAGAAACCAATTCAGAACCCAATTTTTCAAAAACAGCTGGTTGTGGTTGTGGAGTTTCTGGAGTGAATGATGGACGACGGATATCAGCACCACCAAATGAAACTCTCTTGTTACCAAGTCTTGGTGATTCAGCAACACCGGCGGTAGAACCAAATATACTTCTTGGAGCAACTTCATTCTTACCCAAGATACCAGTAGCCAAAACAGCACCATCCAAAACAACAGTTTCATTATGGAAAGAAACTCTTTCAATGGCACCTCTCAATCTCAATTTAGCAAATTCTGGGTAAACTGGTTCAACTTCAGCAAATCTGTCCAAATCAACAACAACTTGAGCATCTTGTTTTGGCAAGTTGAAGATTCTAGCTGGATTGTCGTGGAATTTAGCTGTGATGTCATCAATGGTAAGTTTACCATCTCTAACAGCAGTCAACAACAATGGGATAACTTCTTTGATACCCAAACCTGGAACAATCTTAACATTACAAGCTTTAGCAATCAAGTATGGCAAGACACCAATGGAGAAACAATCAACTTGATCCAAGTTAGCCCACAAGTATTCTTGATCTTCCTTAGCTGGCAAGAATGGGAAGTTTAATTCATTCTTAGACACAAACAAAGCATGAACAGCAACATCACAACTAACTTGTAATCCCTTGTCTTTAGCCATCTTAATCAAATCCAAATCTTCTTTAGAAGAAACGTTAGTGATATGGATGGATCTGTTGTATAAGGAAGCCAACAACAAAACAGAAGCCAAATCAGTGGTTTTAGCATCAGTAACAATTGGTTTACTGGTTGGCCATGAGGTGAATTGAGCTGTAAGGGCAGAAACCTTAGAGTTGGCAAAATCATTGAATGGAACAAACAAAGAACCAGCATTGTCGGCAGCATCACTGGCACTTTGAGAGTTGGTTTCGGTAGCAGCAACGGCAACTGAATAATCAGTGTAAGCAGCAGCACCAACAGCATCAATGGCATCAACAAGAGATCTGTAATCAGTGACTGAAGCACCGGCTTGGGTGTGTGGCAAGAAAGCATTGAAGGTGAAACCAGCAGCTAATGATTCTTTGGTGGTTTCTTCGAAATCATCAAATGAAGTAGCAAAAGCAGTGATGTTGATCAAACCTGGGATAACGGCAGTACCGTGAGAAGTTTGAGCGTCTCTGTTGGAAACATCCAATGAAATGTTTCTTGCGATGGCTTCAACCAACAATTTAGCGTTCTTAACATTGGTAACCAATGGGACAGCATAATCAACAGCCATACGACGAGATTCGTAACCCTTGGACATGTAAGAAGCTGGACGACGGAATCTGTTGGCAGATGGTAAATTGACATACAAGTCAATCAAGTTGTTAGCCAAATGTTGACTCAAGTTATATTCGGACTTTTGATCTTCATCTTTGCTCAAAACTTCCAAATAATGAACTGGGATACCATGTTCTTTAATGAAATCAGCAGTACCAGCAGTGGCAAAAATCTTGTAACCCAATTCGTGCAATTTGGCAATACTTGGTAACAATTCTTGTTTTTCCTTGAATGAACCAATAGAGAACAAGATATTCTTCTTTGGCAATTTGAAACCAGTTGAAATCAAAGATTTCAAGTAGGCTTCGTATTTGTTTCTACCAAAAGTGGCAACTTCACCAGTAGAAGCCATTTCAACACCCAAAACAGGATCAGCACCAGCCAATCTAGAGAAGGAGAATTGTGGAACTTTAACAGCACAATAATCTTCTGGTAATCTTTCACCTGGGTATGGAACAAGTGGCAAGTCCATCATAGCCTTGGTGGCCATCTCAATCAAATCAACACCGACAACCTTAGAAACAAATGGGAAAGATCTTGAAGCTCTAACGTTACATTCAATAACCTTGATATCGTTATCTTTGGCAATAAATTGAATGTTGTATGGACCAGTGATATCCAAAGCCTTACCAATCTTGGCAGTGGCTTCAACAATTCTTCTGACGGTTTCTGGATCCAAATCTTGTGGTGGAACAATCAAAGTGGCATCACCAGAATGGACACCAGCATTTTCAACGTGTTCAGAAACAACGTGCATGATCATTTTACCGTCTTTAGCAACGGCATCCATTTCAATTTCTTTGGCATTTTCAATATATTTGGTAATGACAACCGGATAATCTGGAGAAACATCAACGGCTTGGGTCAAGTATGAAGCCAAATCATCTTTAGAATAGACAGTGTTCATAGCAGCACCAGACAAGACATAAGATGGACGAACCAAAACTGGATAACCAACTTTTTCAGCAAATGACTCAGCATCGTCAATAGAAGTCAATTCTTTCCAAGCTGGTTGATCGACACCGATTTTATCCAACATTCTGGAGAACTTGTATCTGTTTTCAGCGGAATCAATCATTTCTGGAGAAGTACCCAAGATCTTGACATTTTGTCTGTACAATGGCAAGGCAATGTTGTTTGAGGTTTGACCACCCATAGAGATGACAACACCAGAGGATTGTTCCAATTCATAAATATCCAAGACTCTTTCCAAGTTGATGGTTTCGAAATACAATCTATCAGCTTCATCATAATCAGTGGAAACGGTTTCTGGGTTATAATTGATCATAACAGTCTTGATGTTGTTTTCACGCAAAGTTCTAATAGCTCTGACAGCACACCAATCGAATTCAACAGAGGAACCAATTCTGTAAACACCTGAACCCAAGACGATAACACCATTGTCATCGAATTTAACATCTGAGGAATCAGCATTATAGGTGATGTACAAATAGTTGGTGAAAGCTGGGAATTCAGCAGCAACGGTATCGATTTGTTTAACAAATGGAATGATACCAGCATCTTTTCTCAATCTTCTAATGGCAACTTCATTAGATCCCAAGAATTTGGCAATTTGTCTATCTTCGAAACCCAATTGTTTGGCTTGTCTCAAGATAGAAACTGGAACATCTTCTTTAGTACCATAAGAAGCAATCTTGTTACCAAATTTGATCAAACCATCTAATTTGTTCAAGAACCATTTGTCAATGTTGGTTAATTTCCAAACTTTTTCAACAGAGTAGCCATCGGATAAAGCGTTGGCAATAGCAAACAAACGTTGATCAGAAGGAGTTTGCAATTCTTGGTCAATGTCAATAGACATCAAAGCAGCAGTCTTGTTGAAACCCAAGTTGTGGTAATCGGTTGATCTAATAGCCTTTTGAATGGCTTCTTCGAAAGTTCTACCAATGGACATAACTTCACCAACAGATTTCATGGAAGAAGACAACAAAGCAGAAACTCTGGTGAATTTCTTCAAATCCCATCTTGGAATCTTGACAACACAGTAATCCAAAGAAGGTTCAAAACAAGCACTGGTAGATTTGGTAACAGAGTTTTTAATTTCATTCAATGGAATGTTCAAACCCAATTTAGCAGCAGTATAAGCTAAAGGATAACCAGTGGCTTTAGAGGCCAAAGCAGAAGAACGAGACAATCTAGCATTGACTTCAATAATACAGTACTCCTTGGAGAATGGGTTCAAGGCATATTGAATGTTACATTCACCAACAACTCCCAAATGTCTGATGACGTTAACAGCAGTAGTTCTCAACATGTTGTAATCTTCATCGGATAAAGTTTGGGATGGAGCAACAACAATGGAATCACCAGTATGGATACCCAAAGGATCAAAGTTTTCCATGTTACAAACGGTAATACAGTTGTCAAAAGCATCACGAACAACTTCATATTCAACTTCTTTCCAACCCTTCATGGATCTTTCAACAAGAACTTGTGGAGAAGTGGCAAAAGCTTTGTTACACAAATCAACCAATTCTTCTTCATTGTCAGCGAAACCAGAACCTAAACCACCCAAGGCATAAGCGGCTCTGACAATCAATGGATAACCAATAGCATTAGCGGCTTCAATGGCTTCTTGGACATTGTTAACAGCTTCAGATCTGGCACATTTTTCGTTGATTTCCAACATGGCAGCAGCAAACAATTCTCTATCTTCAGTAGTGATAACAGTATCAATTTGGGTACCCAAGACTTTAACACCCAAACCTTCAAATTCGTCCTTCAAGGCAATACCAACACTCAAAGCAGTTTGACCACCAAAAGTACAGTAAATACCATCTGGTCTTTCATGTTCGATAACTTTTCTAACAAATTCTGGAGTAACTGGCAAAAAGTAAACTTTATCAGCCAAACCTTTAGAAGTTTGAATAGTGGCAATGTTTGGATTGATCAAAATGGTGTAAATACCTTCTTCTTTCAAAGCTTTAATGGCTTGAGAACCAGAGTAATCAAACTCACCAGCTTGACCAATGGATAAACCACCAGAACCCAAAACCAAAACTTTTTTGGCATCAACTCTTGGGTGGGCAGCTCTGTTTTCAGCAATCTTACCACCTGGGAATTCAACTTGTTTGTAAACACCAGATTTGTTGAATTCAACAACGGATTGAATGAAAACATCAAACAAGAATTCGGTATCTCTTGGACCTGGAGTGGATTCTGGATGGAATTGAACAGAGAAAAATGGTTTAGATTCGTGGTAAATACCTTCATTGGAACCATCGTTGGCATTGACAAACAATTCCTTCCAACCATCAGTTAAGGTTTCGGTATCAACAGCATAACCATGGTTTTGAGAAGTGATGTAACATCTACCAGAAATAGTAGAAGTACATGGGATATTGTGACCTCTATTACCAAACTTCAATTTCAAAGTAGAAGCACCAGTAGCTCTGGCCAATAATTGATGACCCAAACAAATACCAAAAATTGGAGTTTTGCCTTCTTTAATGACGTTCTTTAATCTTTGAACGGTTTCATTCATGACTGCTGGATCACCTGGACCGTTGGAGATAAACAAACCATCGTATTCTTCTTTGGTGAAATCATAGTCCCATGGAACAACTAACAATTCAACACCTCTTCTAACAAAACATCTAATTTGGTTGTATTTCATACCAACATCAACAGCAAGAATTCTGATTGGCTTACCGTTCTTACCCAATTTGACACCTTCCTTTGGAGTGTACAAGACTGGTTTTTTAGTGGAAACTTTGGCAACCCAAATTCTTGACGTTTGGATCATCAAATTCAGGAACATCAAAGAATTGTTTCCAGTTGCCGGATTTATCAGCAATGATATCATCTGATTTCAAAGATGGTTTTTGCAAAGCAAATCTACCCAAAGTAGAACCTTTTTCTCTCAATCTTTTAGTCAAAGCTCTGGTGTCAACACCATAGATGGCAGGAATATTTTGTTCTTTCAACCATTGACCTAAAGAAGATTTAGCTAACCAATGGGAAAATTCTTCAGTATAATGAGCGACAACCAAACCAGCAATGTGAATCTTGTTACTTTCAAAGTATTTTGGTAAAGCTGGTTCGTAATCATCGTCCTTTAATTCACGATCTGGAACACCATAATTACCAACCAATGGGTAAGTGATGACCAAAATTTGACCTTCATAAGAAGGATCAGTAATAGATTCTGGGTAACCAACCATACCGGTTTGGAAAACGACTTCACCAGCAGCTGGAACTTGAGCACCAAAGGAGTAACCTTGTAAGGCAATTCCGTCCTGGGTTTCTAAAGTCATCAATACATCACCAGTGGATTCCATTGGTGGAGAAATTGGAACAGATAATTGAGCCATAGTTTTTCTTGATGATCTTTTTCTTTCTTTATACAAGGAGGGGGGAAGACACTAGTTAATTGGGGGGAATAAACTTAAATGAAGAAAATTACTTTATGGAAAATTAAACAAAATAAAACTGAAAGCTAGTCTTTTTCAAAGGGGGGGAATTTGACTCTTTTTGATTTTATTTATTTAATTCAATTTGTTTAAAGTAACAAAATAAGAAAACTTAAGCTATCGTGAAAGAAGAAGATTTGTGTTAGTAAAGAAAATACGAATCGCTGGTACAAGACTGAATTGTGCTACCTGATGAGAAAGAAAGAAGTAAAAAAAAAAAAAGATGGTGGGAGATGATTATGATGATGTAACCTTTGATGGGGCGGATTAATAACCAATGCAAAAAAAAAAAAAAAAAGAAATTTCCCTTAATAAATTTTTCACTAACAAATTTTTTTTTTTTTGCTTTTAATTTAAATCAAATTGCAGCAAGATGAGATGGTGGAACAAAATAAAAATTCTGACTCTAATGAAGTATTCTTATCGGTGGGGGGAATTTCACTGCCGCCAGGTCTTTGAATCATCTTGAGTTGGTGATGTTAAAGTATTCTTGAGTTTACAAAACTAAGCGTAACTTTTCTTTGACTTTCTTTCTCAACAATTAGCTTTCTTGCGATGAGTTTAGTCTCATTTTTCTCAAAATTCACATACCAATAACAATAATGGCTATTAAAGTCTGTTTGCAATTAGCACTGGGTGGGTATTGGGAGGACAAGTGGTAATTGTTGAGAAAGAAAGAGAGAGAGAAAGAGGAAGAGAGAAGAAAGAAGAAAGAAGAAAGAAGAAAGAAGAAAGAAAGGAAAATAAATAAAGAGAAAATAAATAATGAATATAAAAAATTATTGAATCAATTCATCAGCTCCAGATTCAATACTATTTATAGTCCTTGAACGAGGTCGTGCGCAGTGTGAGAACTGAAAATTTTTTCTGATTGTATGCAGTCCCTCATCAGATGAAGTAAAAATTACATCACTAAAGGTGCATGAGTTTTATTAGTATGGTGGTGCTACCAGTTGGTAAAGAAGTCAAAAAAAAATGGAAAAGAAAAAAAAAAATTTTTTTAATTAAGCGCGGACTAAGTAATAATAACACTCAAATTGCCGTATTGGGATGTGCAACTAATATGTAGAATAAAAGTCCGGTTATCAAAGAGATACTGTTGTTAGTGGCCTATATGTGTAACAGTAGGATTCATCAAGTATTCTCAGATTGGCATATGATTGGGTACTACGATGGTGTCGTCATAGTTTTTAGTCAAGTTTTTTTACTAAAAAATATCCAAAAATATCACAATATTGTAATTAAGTATGTACTAGAAAAGCAACTTAAGTCAAAACCTTTTTGAAAGTAGTAAAGAGAAACATTACTAGTTGGTCCGATCTGATATTAGATGAAATGAGATGAAATATTGACAGCTAAACCAAAGAAAGCATATTTGCCCTATTTTCATTAATATAATAGTCTTGGACTACTAAACTCAAATGACCAATTTACATGTTAGGTTACGTTTGCACTTCACCAATTATTGAATGTCTTTACATTTCAAACTTATTAGTATTCAACCCAAGTGATTATATTCTGGAAATTTAAGGGTTGAACATGTAGTTACCAGAAACTATCATATCCATATAACATCACGCAGACTAATGTTGAAATCTAGTAAATCTATTTATTATCCCTAGCACTATTAGCAATCAACTGACTCACCACCATGTTATCTCTAACTTTAAAACATTTGCAACTTTAATACAGTAGATTTAGTATAAAACTCTTCAACATAATTCGCATATGTTTACTTAGTTAACAAAAACAAAAGAAAAAAGTCGTGCACATCTCCGAATGTAAAATTGAGCCAAAAAAATAAAATAAGCCTCAACAGGGAACTTGCTTGCCAAGAAAATGGTGATAAATTTTTGTTCAATTCCCGAATATAATTTGGGGGGGGGGGCTTTACTTGTTAAATCACCGAATGATAATTCATCTACTGCCGTGTAATGACTAAGGTGATAAACACTTTAGATTCGATGTAATTACAAAGTCAAACAAACATGGCTCGAAAAAATAAAAGACAGTATATAAACCCAACCGATGTGAATTAAATTCTAAAACTATATATATATATATATATAAAGCAATCCTGATAGAATAATAATAATAAAAAAAAAAACCAAATGAAAATCAAACCCTAAGAGAAACCAATAATAAATAATAAGAAAAATTTACACATAAGCAGACTACTCAATTATTTACCTTCTTGTTCCTCTAATCTTTTAGCTTCGTCCATTAGAGGTCGAATACATAACCAACCAGTTTCAGTACGGAAATGTCTGCTTAAAGCATCACTTCTAGCAAATTTCTTACCACATCCCCATTTAGTTACACCATCTTTTAAATAACCTTCACATTTGAAATTTTTAACACCTTGATGTAATAATTCATGACGTTTTTTATCATGAGATCTAGCAAAAGATTTTGGACAATGTGAACATTTAAATGGTTTTTCTGTGGAATGAGTTTTCATGTGAGATTTTAAATTATATGGTTTTTGAAACACTTTTGAACAAACTGTACATGGATATGATTCAGCTGGTGCTGGTGTAGAATTTGCTGATAAACTTTTGGATGATGTTCTTCTTTTTCTTTTTAAGGATGGAGAAATTGTGTAAGATACCAAGGAAGAATAATCGATATTATCTGATGACAAGTTTGGCAAAGTTGGTGATGATTGGTACAGTATTGGTTGTTGATATTGAGATTGATGTTGATACTGTGGTTGATATGAGTGTTGGTACATTTGGGCTTGAGCTTGTGCTTGAACTTGTCCTTGTTGTGTTTGTTGAATTTGCTGTTGTTGTTGGTAAGGAGCATAGTCAAAAGGAAATGGTTGAGAGAATGCTGAAGCGTTTTGGGCTGGAGAAGCCAAAGCCAAGTTTATATCTTGCAGCTGAGTAAAGTAAATTGAAGGGAGTTGAGCCTGGAAAGGTTGAGGGAATAACAAAGACTGTGATTGTGATTGTGACTGTGGTTGTGGTTGTTGCATAGGCTGTTGATAAGTATTTGGGGAAGTTGACACTGACGAATTACTTGGATAATAATAAGGAAGACTATTACTATTTGTAGCGGTAGCAGTTGTAGAAGGGACAGACATAGTAGACATGATGATTGACATATATAATTATTACCGTTGCGGCTTTTCAAAAAAATAATAAAGGAATAAATAGAAAATACCAAGAAAAAAAAAGATGCTAGATTGTTTGAACGGAGAAAGGAAAAGGAATTATATTTATATACTGCGGGAGAAAAGATAGTAGATGATATGTAACCACTACATTACGTAAAAAGGAGCCTGACAATAAAGAGAGAGAGGAGAGGAAGAGGGAGAAAACGGAGAGAGGGGGTAACAGCATACAGGCAAGAGATTAGACTGTGCAATTGTTCGGGTGAAAATTAGCACCACGCAGCACAGCACAGCTCAGCTCAGCAAACATTACACAAGGAATTAGAATAAAAATTTTTCTTTTTTTTTTTTCGTTTTTGTCCAATTTGGTATTCTGTGTGATTTTCATTTAATTGAGTAAAGTTGGGTTGATTTGGGTTAAGCTGAGTTGAGTTTAGATTAGGATTGTTTCTTTTTTGTTGTTGTTTTGGGATTTTAACTTGACTTGCATTCGTTATGATACAAAATTAAAAGTGAAATTCATTGATAACCCAGAGAGCACTACGAAATAAAACAAGTCAACGTGCAACACATGGAATACTGCAAATGTTTTCCGATAGATGGGTTTACATTGACTAAATTAAGTTTCAAAATCGTGGAAATTAACTATGGATGTCATACACCAACCCAGAGTAGTTACTCCTCGTATTACATGTAATATTCTTTGAGATGTCCAACATTATCATTGAGCACTTTTTTTTTTGGTTTAATCTATTGCATTTACGTGGTGTTATGTTTTTGTATTTGTTGAAAATTCCTTCATTTACGTTTACGTGGGGTCGTGTGTGCGCGCACACAATATTGTTCGATAAAAAAAAATGACGCAATAAGTAAAATGTGAGATTTTGTGTAAATTGGATTTCCAGACGGATTGATATGTTTTTCTTGGCACTGGCTTATTCGGTGATTCTCTTATATTGATTTAATTTGTATGCAATGATTGATAGTAAACAGCGAAAACGGATTAATTTGATACCCAGGTTGATTGGACAAAGTAATGAAAAAGAGCGAGTTGGTGTAAATCAACAAGAGGATAGAAGCACACAGTGACTGAACAATTTAATGTACACAGGAAAGTTTTTTTATTATTTTTTTTTGTCAATGTCCTTTCTGCACTGCCTATTTTTTTTTTTGCTTCCTATGAGCAAAATTAAAAAAAAAAAAAAACCAATTCGCATCGATATCCGGGCCCCCGAAGGAGTTGTACTTTGACGATACATGAGGGATTTTTTTTTTTTTCGTTTGTACACTACTTGCATTTGTTGCGATTTTTTAAACCTTTGTGCCTTTTCATTGAAGGTTCTGATTACCAGTGAATGTTTAGGTAAGTGATAGTGTGAAGTAGAGCTTAAGAGATCTAACATAAACAAATAATAACTATATTCACATGGCTGACAAGGCTTTTTCTTGTGGTTATTGTAGGAATTGATTTATTCGAGAATGCGGATCGATGCTAAAAATATCTTAAAAGAAGGGGTTATACTAAAGAATGCACTCAAATAAACTTGCACATTTCAATTAATGGCTTAGTATGTTTCTCCACCCGTTTCTTGCTCATTTGATCTTTTTAGTCATTCACCGGACCGCTCGATACTTTTTTAAATTAGTCTTCTCAGACTCTCCTCTTCCTCCTCTTCACAGAGAAAAATATTACCTATTAAGCACCTCTGCAGAAAGATGAGGATGAAAATCTGAAAGCCTTTCATTGGTCGAGATATACCTCACCTTAAATCCGACGGGTTGTACTGCTTTCAACAACCATTAAATGTACCACACAAGACAAGTAAAATCTGGGCTCCTCTTATGTCTAACAAAACCACTCTTAATCCTATCCCCCCTTTTTTTATCTAGTAGCCTAAGCCATTATTTCACATTCAAGGCTGGTGTGATGAAGGGGAATCCCGCTACTTTGGGTTTCTGTTAATTCGGCAATTCATGAAATTTCTTGGCAAAATTAAAAATTGTGTAACTGGCAATTGATTTACATATTAAGCCAAAGGGAAAAACAAATTGTTCTGGTTCTGGCTTTTGCTGCTTTTGCGTATGCCAAGAAAAAAAGTCATATATGTATACAAATTTTCTATTCACGGTGATTCAAGTACATACAAGGCTGAAATTGCAACAAAATAAAAATGATGGCTTATAACAAACAAGGAACAAAATAAAAAAAATGAGAAAGAATAGGAGATATTGATGTAGATGTGGTTAACTAGAAAAGGAAATATCCTATTTATCGTAAGTATATCCAAAGAGTAATTCACACAAAGGTGTTTATTTATCCATATGGACCCATTTCCTCTTTCCTAGCGGCATCGCGGTAAGACACGTTAAGATTTGTCTTCCTCAAAGAGGCAATGCTACAAGAAAAACAACCCTTGACTGGAAGTTAAAGATTAATTGGTTGACTATCTCATCTTTTCCTCCGATTCAGGCTAAGACACAGTCTTGTCTATATGTGTTTTTGAATCTAGATTCGTTGACTTGTAAATTATAATGGTATCGGTATGTGCCATGTTCTCTCTATACACAATCCATCAACATCGATAGTCCTGGACGTTGATTTTTGATTCTTATTGCTAGATTACAAGAAATACCAATGACGTAGACAACAACCAGCATGGATATATATTTCCACCGGATGTGAACCTGGCCAATGGGTATTTAGTCACATCCGTAACCGGTATCAATCCTGTGTTGGTGTGAAAACGCTTCCAAAATAAAATTGCTACAAAATATGAAGATGTGCATCATACTTCAGAAATCCCACATTTCTTTTTGTTATTTTCTTAACTATCCCTTTGACTCGGATTGTGGATAGAGAACTACTCCCAAAAGAAGGTAGAACTATTGGATATTACAATATACTACCCGAAGAGTTGCGTAGACCATAGCGATACAAAATGATGAGATATATCACGTGTTTATCAACGTTAGAGTTGTGTTTGCAAATTTGCACAACACAAAGAACAAGGTGGTATCTGCTAGGTTTTCAACAGAATCATGCAGTTCATATAAATGTCACGTAGTTTGTTATGATTTTTATCATCATGAAAAAAACAGTTCATGTAGAATCATCAAGCTCAGACTTGCAGTTGTTCATAGAAATCAGCTCTCTGGTGATTTGGGTTAGTAAAGTTATGCCTGGTGAAATAACGTACTTCATCAACCATAGTAATATAACTACAAGCGACAAAAGTAATTGATCCTTGAGAGTCCCAAGATCATCAATATGGATCCACGTATCCACAAAATAAATGGCAGCCATAACTATGTGTATGAACAAAAACATTTCATACCATCGTCTTCTGAAGAAAAGCATCGCCTGTAACCAAATCAATCCACCAGCAATAGTAGCAACAATACCCCAGTAGAAGTAGGGTTCTGCTGCCTCACTGGAGTAATACTTACCTTCCAAAATGGTAAAATTCACAGAGTGAATTATAACCAAGGCAATTTGAGTTCTGCATCCCCAGAATGAGACTTTTTTTTTTTGCAACATTCACGGACATACGAATCTCAGATTGAACTTAGATAGGAGTTTAAGATATTAAACAATTTTACATGTCATGTGATATTTGATCACGATATCCCATAAATACTTGTTTTTTAACTAACAAATCTAAATAATAATAAAAAAAAAGGAAATCATTTACAAATCAAAAAAGAAGAGTTAGAACTATAATATATATATAAAAAAAGTTCATTAATCACATGGAAAGTTTCTAAGCAGTAGCAGCAGCTAAGGCAGCACCAAGAGCAGAACCCAGCTTGGAAATAGTAATAACGACCTTTTTATCTGTTCCTTTCAAAGGATTAATCAAGTTGATAACTTCACTAACTTTTTCTCTGAAACCTGGGTAAAATTCAACAACTGAACCATCAGCTGCAATTTCTAAATCGTATTTTTCGTCTTTATGTTGATCCTTGACTCTCTTGGCAACACCAGCAAGAGCAATAGCAGCCAATTTAGCAGAACGTTTCAGAATAGCTCTGGTAAGTCTTTGGATAACTTCTCTTTCATCTCTGGTAGTTTCCAATCTCAAAACATTCTCCAAGATCAACTTAGACATCTTCAAATCAGTCGAGTCATCAATTTGAAGGTAAGACAAGACTTCGGAGTCCAACAACCATGGTTGATCAATTCTATGAGGCAATGAACCTCCTCTTCTCTTGTACAAATCTTGGAAAATCAATCCTTGTTTAAACAAATCAATTAAAACAACTCTTAAAATTTCACCCAAAAATCTACCACTGATTCTCTTTTCAAATAAATGGTAGCCAGGGTTAGGAGTTTCAGCATCAACAGCATCATCGAATTTGGTGCGTGGCAAAATCTTCAACTCATTATCAAAAGAACCCCATTCGGTATTGATAAGCATACCATCAGCACCAGCTGGTGGATTCTTCAATTTGGAAATCTTATCAATAGATTCATAATATGCACCGTTAGTACCAGTACCGAAAATACATCCAACAACAGTGGTGGCATTAGATTCGTCCCTATCATTAAGATAAGCTCTGGCAATCATTGAGGCAGTGGTATCGTTAACCAAAGCAACAACCTTGACATTGACTTCCAAAATGGTCAAATTAGCTTGGAACAAATCAACCACATCACGATCAACAGTATCAGGAATATCAAAACCTTTAGTCCATCTAATCAAGGTACCATGATCAATATCAGTTTGGTTTACTGGGAAACTAAAAGTGAATCCCAATTTAATTGTTTGGGACTTCTTGGCAGTACAAGTTTCTGGATGGTGGTCCATCAAAAATCCTTGAACTCTTTTGGCCAAGTAAGCAAACAATTCACCGGACTTGGTACCTTTCATCAAAGTGTCAGGAATTCTAAACTTTTCTTGTTGCAATTCATAAGTATGGTCACCATGCAAATCAATTGAACAAACTCTGAAGTTGGTACCACCCAAATCAGCAGCCAAATACAAACCCTTTTCTTTACCGGTTGGCAATTTGGTGACATAAGTTGGAATCATAGGAATTGTTTCTCTAGATTGTTCTGGGGCCTTCAAACCAACGTCCATTTGTTCAACAAAATAATCAGTGGCCTTGATTAAGTATTCATCGGTGATGTCAAACTCTTTCTCGAGTGATTGAAGGGTAGATTCTAATTTTTCTGGGAGGGACATATCAATGATAGTGGGAGTTTTTATATATATATTATTAGTGGAGGAGAGTCGGGGTCTGCACCTAAATTTATGAAAATGAAAAATATAAACAGACGATTAAATGTCAATTCAATTGAAAGAAGAACCACAATTGAAAATGAATTGATATTTATATATGTATATATATAGAAGAAGAAGAAGAAGAAAAAAGAGAATCAACAACAGGTGATTGGAATTGCTATTTAAACGGATTCGTCTCCCTTCCCCCCCCTTGATGATTATTTTTTTTTTATTGCTGGGTTATTATTTCTTAGTTAAGGACAATGCATACAAAATATTTTTTTCTCTTGTGCTGTTGGTTATTTTATTCATTACATAAAATTTTGTAAGACAGAACTTTAACAATTTTCAAGGAGTTCTGAATTCCGATAATATTCAGATTTCCGGTTTGTGTACTTCCTACTTCGGATTTTTTGCTCTTTTTTTTTCTTTCAACAAAGTAAGACAATGTAACGTCTGGATAAACTAATTGTTATGTAATTCCTGGGTAGTTATTACTATTAAAGAGTTATTCTTTATAAAGGGACAATGGTTCTGGAATTGTGTAGTCTAGGTTAAATTTATTGCGGGGGGCAAGGAAGGAGGTTTCTGTACGTGCAACTTTAAATTTTTAGCCACGCAGCACGTGATTCGGGGTTGTTTTGTTTTTGTGAATTGATGTTGACTGCCCTAAATCGTAGCCATGATTTTCCCTCTATTAACAAATCACCTGAATTCAATGATATATATATATATATTATCGTCATTAGTTGTTCTACTATTCCCCCTATCTCGTAAAGTTAAAAAAAACGTTCGTAATTGCTAAACAATGTTGATTGGGTGTGATTCGCAAGAAAAGATTTATTGTGATGACAAGTTAGATTAACCATAAATATTAACGTGTAAAGTGAGTAAATTACTTTACTAACTATTAAAATTTCTGTGTACTTTCATACCCAACCAACAAGGTTGTAGTGCGCGTACCATATATCGTGATTTGGTAAACGTGACATGTATATATATTGTCTGGTCAGTGTTGTGTGTGCAAGAGAGTCCAAAAAATGAATCCTCCTCAACCCCCCAATCGTACAGTTTTGATTTTGCACTACTTTTCCCATTTTAGTTTCTTTTTTGGGTTGTTTCTTTTTTTTTTTTTTGTTCGTTTTGCAGTTTTACCGAGAATTGTTATTCTGATTCAATTTCACCGAGACCATAATGGATAATGTTGAAAAATACGCACCAGTACCTTAGCATTTTCTCCATATTTCGGGAAAACTACATTTTATCGATAAAGGCATATCACAGCTCATCGTAGAGTAATAACTAAAAAAAGCACTATATAAACCTACCCCGATTTCCTTTTTTTTTGGCAAATGAATTATTTTATGTTTTTCTTCTTTTTTTTTTTCATTATTCATTCCATTGCATTTTATTTCAAATAATACCCATCTCATCCTTTTTATAAATCATCATGTCTTTTACTTCATTTATCAAACCAGAATCTGACCCAAACATCATTGTTCCAACCAAACCATTCAACTTATCGCCAAATATCGTTGAAAGATTTTCCCTTAAAGATAAAGTCACTGTTATCACTGGTGGGGCCGGTGCTATTGGTGGTGCCATTGCTGAAGGTTATGCTCAAGCTGGTGGTCATGTTATTTTATTGGATTATGCTGATAACGACAATGGATTAAGTGCCAGATTAGCTAAGACTTATGGTATCAAGTCCAAATTTATTAAAATTGATGTCACTGATGCTAAACACGTTGAACAAGTTATTAACCAAATTGATGAAGAATTTGGTACTATTGATGTTTTTGTTGCCAATGCTGGTATCGCTTGGTACACTGGTTCTATCTTAAACCAAGATTCCACCCCAGAAAGTTGGAGACGTGTTTTTGATGTTAATGTCAATGGTGTCTTTTACTGTGCCAAATATGCTGGTCAAATTTTCAAAAGAAACGGTAAAGGTTCATTCATTATCACTGCTTCTATGTCTGCTCACATCAACAATGTTCCAAACTATCAAACTTGTTATAACTCTGCCAAAGCTGCTGTCATGCACATGGCTAAAGGTTTAGCTGTTGAATTTGCTGGTTTCGCCAGAGTCAACTCTGTTTCCCCAGGTTACACCAACACCTTGTTGTCTGAACCAATTCCAAAACCACAAAGAGCCAAATGGTGGGGTTTGACTCCTATGGGTAGAGAAGCTGAAACTGATGAATTGGTTGGTGCCTATCTTTACTTGGCCAGTGATGCCTCTTCATTCACTACTGGTTCTGATATTAGAGTTGATGGTGGTTACTGTTGTGTATAAGAGAGAGAGAGAGAGATTAGTTTGTTCTGTGTGATCTGTTCTGTTAATAGTTAGTCTTTTCCTTTAATGTTTTGTCTTGCATTGTTATAGATTGTGAAGTTTAATGTATTACCATTGCTAATGGTAGTATATATATATATATTTCACTATTTAATTATACGATTGATATTTATGAGTTTGAAGGAAATATGTGTACCTGGTTCAAAAAAAAAAAAGAATCTTGTCCTTATGACGTAGTTCAGGCACGCGATTTAGTTCTGCATAACTCCCAGTTCGCTCTCTCGCCATAAGGTGTGTCAAGTGCCACCGCGGTAACGTTAGATTAAAGGGGGGAACACACACACACACGAATCGACACAATGGAGAAAAAAATTTTTTCTGTTTTTTTTTTCAACAACTAACAAACCTGTACTCTTGGTCTGGCCACAACAATTCACTTAATTCGACTTTATTACGTTCCTTGTCTATCTTATATCTAGATGTTGTATTATTTGCTATTTATTTTACAGTTAGTCTCGGCTGTAGTTCCAAATGTAGGGAGAATTTCATCTCAAGTAGCACCAAATCCTCATTATTCATTACCTAATCTATTAACCATTGATTCGAAAACTGATATAAATAATTGGGAAATATCAGAAAATATTCAATTTGATAACGGTAGATTATTACTTGGTCAATCAGGCTCCATATGGAATAAATACAAGATTCCAACTTCAAACAAACAATGGACAATTGAATTGGTATTTAGATCAACAGGTTTAGATGCTGATAAGGTTTATTTGGAAAATGGTTTAACTGTATGGTTAGTCAATGACAATGAAGGTAACAATATCCCAACCAATGTTTTTGATGGGTTCAAAATTGAAATGAATAATAAAGAACAACCAGGTTTGAAACTTTATAATAATGATGGATCACAAGAAATTAGCACTGATTTAAACCATGCCTTGGGTCAATGTAAATTTCAATATTTGGAATCAAATGTCCCATTCACTTTAAGACTTTCATATGATGAAAATAAATGGTTTAAAATTCAAGTCGATAATAATTTATGTTTCAAAACTGATCAAGTTAAGATCCCATTTAATGATATTTTATTTGGTATTACTAGTGATGTTTCCCCACAATCACAAGAACAATATGAAATATTGGGTTTAAAAACATGGGAAAAATTAACTGAAGATGCCACTGATGACCATGGTTTAATGATTGGAGATGAAATTAAAATTGATGTCAAGAATCAAGTTAAAGATGATGATGATAATAATAATAATAATAATAATAATGAAGTTAAACCTGGCCATATTCGTGAATCTTTAATGGAAAGAGCACAAAGAGTTAGACAAGAAATGTTGAAAAAACAACAAGAAGAAGATGCTCAACTACAAAATCAAGAATTTTCACAACAAGGTGGTAATGGTGCATCATTTGACTTGATTATTTCCAAATTAAATCAATTGGAAATCAGTGTAAATACTTTAAATAATCTTGAAGAAGATGCAGAAATTATTGCTATTAACAATAAGATCAAAGAATTGAATAATGCTCAAGAAGTTTTAAAATCCACTGTTGATGATACTAAAAAAGCAGTTCAAGATTTGGAACAAACTTTAGTTAGACAATATTCACAAATGTTGGATGCTATTGGTCAATTAAATCAAAAAGTCATTGGTGAAGTAAGAGAACAACATTCAGGAATGGAAGAATTGAGTAAAAAAGTTGATTTATTAATGAATAATCATAAAGAAATCTCATATCAATATCAAAATGCTAAAGAATCAGATTCTCCTAATGGCGTAGGTACTACTGTTGATGTATTAATGAAATGGGTATTGTTCCCATTAATGCTTATATTATTAGTATTGGTTGTATTTGTCTATCGTCTTAGACACGATATCAAACATTCAAAATTATTGTAAAGAAAAAAGAAAAAAAAAGATAAATAGAAATACACACAGACTCACAGGTTATACATACATATATATATATAAATTATCACGACATGCATACTATACTATACTAATTACTATGAACTCTTGCTTGGTGATGCTGATCTTGAACCTGATCTCGAAATGGCATCTTGAAAGTCTTCTATCGATTTATTTTCAAAGTCTTTAGCCATATCCTTGACTGACGATTTTCTTTCTAAACTTGGTGCAAATTTAGGAGGAGATGACAAGTCAGTGGCAGATTGATTTGGTGATTTATCATAAATAATGTCTTTTGCTGGACGATATGTCACTGGTGCTGGAGGAAGGGCCTTTTTCCCATTAGAAGATTTCCCATTCTCTTCATTGAGTAATACATTTAATTTCTTCTTCTTAGGAGATGGTGATCTTTTCAATCCCATGGCTTGTTTTGGAGCGTCATCATCATTGCTCTTTACTCCTTCCAGTTGAGCATCCTTTTTGATTTGACTCTTTACGGCACTTTGTAATCTGGATTCTAATCTGGATTTAGATTTAGCAACTAAATTATCAGCCGCGCTGTGACTCTTTCCTGATTTAATTGATTCATGACGAGTCAAACTACCGTGTCTCGAAATAGCAGGTGATACACTATTCCCACCTCTAGTTGAGCTCTGACGTCTCAATTCGTTGAATATATCCTGTTTGTTATCAAACAAGTCATTCATCAATGTAACTTGGAACTTGTCGTTAAGATAACTACTTTCCAAATTATTCAAAACATCAATCTTTGGTCTCAAGACCAATGATCCAAACTCTTTAGCCAATCTATGCTGCAATTCAAGGGCAGAATCTTTGTTTTGAGTACCAATAATACTAACAAGTCTGTTCAAATGGGTTAAAATCGCATCTAACGTAGCAAGGTTGCATTTTGGCAATTCAGACAACACATTCTGTAATCCATTGATTCTGGAATCAGACTGAGATTCGTCATGGTAGTTTGTATAAAGTAATTTAATTACATCATAATAGTTGTGTGGGATAATAGAATCTGGCAATTCCATGAAATACAATTTCAACACATTTGTTATGAGTAATGGATGAGATTCCTTTAAAACGGCAGTAATCTTGCTTGGGTCTTGTAATTCATTCAATTGGAATCTTAATTTATGAACATTAGAAAGGTGTACCGGTTGGGTCCAAAGATTGACTCTCTCTTCGTCATTCTGAACATCAGGATACACATTGTCCAATTGGCTCAAAATACATTGAATAATATATGGAACCACTTTTTTGTCCAATCTGGCCTTGACATTTAGATCAACACCAAATGTCTGATTAATGTTTGAATCATAGTAATTGTCGTATAATGTAACAATTGGTTTAAATTTACCAGTACCATAATTTTCAATTAAAAACTTTAAATCATTGATTGGGTTGATAGTTTCTTCTAATAAAACCAACTCGTCACTAACAGTTTTCAAATTGCTAATTCTGTTGGCAAAACTGGAAAGAAAATCAAAAGTAACCTTCTTGATGGCTTTTAATCTATCTAATTCACATTTTTGCATGAATGTCAAATGATCCATGGCTACTTCTTCAAATTCACATCTCAATTTATCGAGTTCAATAACAGCATTTAGATACTGAGTATCGAGATTATTCACATCATTGATTAATCTAGGTAATTGAGATTTATCACTGAAGTCGACAGTATTAACCCCCATGGCCTCTTTAACATCTTCAAACTTAAATGACAATGACTTGGCTAATGAATTATCGACAACATGTTCATTCTCGACACCGGCCAATTGGAATGCTAAATCCTTCCATTGATAGAAGAATTGGGAAGAATTGATAAATGATTTGCCAATGGTACCAACGACTCTAATAAACTCGTTTCTAATCAAGTCCTGTCCAAAGATTTCTGCCTTTTCCAAATTCTTATTAAATTCAGGCATGTTTTCCAACAACCATTGAGTAATGCTACTACCGGTAGAAACATTCTGGTAGGTACCGAAAATTGGAACTTTATGAGGCGCCATTGGGATCTTGCTCAACATGTCTTTGAGCAATGCTTTCATTTGTTTCTTATCATACTTGGCATGGGTAAACTCAAAAATTTCAGCATCTTCTTCATCTCCTTCACCTTGTTGATGTTGTGATCCGGTTCCAGTAGCTTTGCCATCACCACCTTCAATTGGTGTATGCTGCTTCCCCGTGTCTTCACCCAAGGATAACTCCCTTAATTCTTCTTGTAATTCCTCTTCACTGAAATGGGACTTGAACTCTTCCAACATTCTACATTTGTTGAAGTATTTTTTTTGTATCTTGTCGACATTCAATTGGTGTTGCTTCAACAACTTGTACTTATCCTTCAATGTAAATTCTGAAAAATTGACACGTTGTTCATGCTCTCCACACCATTTTTCAAAAGGTTGTAACACAGTTGATTCTATATTTTCAGCAATGTTCAAATGATATTGGCCTTGTTTATAAAATGTTTCATTCATCTTTGTGTATGCATTCTTAATGGTTGAAACAAAATCATCATTCAACTGTCTGGAGCTGGTTGGTTTAGAATCCGAGATTATAGATTCCAAAGAATTCCCATAAATGATTTCCAGTTCCATTCTTTTCTCAAATAATTTAATGAAATCATTGTTCTCCAAAATACCTTGATGCAACTGCACAAACAATTTCTCAAACCCTTGATGGTAATCTTGAGTCCAAAAGTTTTCAGCAAACGACATGACTAAGGGGTATACAATATCTTCTTGGTTGTAAAAAGAGAGAAAGAAAAAGATCGTGATTGAGTTTTCTCTTTTTCTTTCTATTTTTTTTTGGTTGTCTGGTTTGTTTTTGTTTTATAATTTTGTCCCTGACACTTGTTGTCTGCACACTAAAGAATAGAAAATATTTGTTGTTCTGTTCTGTCCTGTTTGTGATGGACCTGTGGCCTGCGCCTACGCCTACGCCCGCACCCACACACGGTAGGTGGAATTTCAATTCGTCGCGGTATGATTTTCAGTTGTGAGTTGTTCTTTCTTTATTTGTGTTTTGTCTTGTATCGTTAAGAAGAACTTTAAATTGCAATACATCAACTGGAGTTACTCCAACTCGAATTAATTAGTCTTGTGACCATCACGTTGCATCTTACATATATTAAACTATGTGACCCACTACTTCGTGGTGATCTGAACCTCAACAAAAATAAAAATAAAAAATTCCTTTTCTCTTGACGATCCGTTTATTCTTTGCTTTCATTTACGAACTATTTGGATCTTGAAAGACAATAACAAATAAACACTCGCAGCCCTGGTTTACCTAATCAATTGTTCTATTAGCCATTACTTGATTGTTGATTTGTGTGCTTCTTATCAATGTTATTGTCTTGATGAAAGTTTGGTAAACCTGATGTCGTTCAAGTTTTGTTACTGCCGCGTCGTGTAAATGCAGAATTGCATTCAATTCTGAAACATCTAATGATCCCAGTATTTGTGTGTGTGTGTTTATTATTAGCAATCAGTAATTTTCTTGTCAGTCGCTCTCGTAGGGTTTACTCATTATCAATTTTTTCACCAACTGATTTCTTAATTTGATAAAATTTTCAAGCAAATTTCACACAAATATTGGAAACTTTATCGAAAACCAATAAAGAATTACATCTTAATATTGATTTATACTTTACAACACTCATTTAAATGACCACTCTTTTCAATCCCTTGATTGGTTGATCTCCTGCCGCGCCGCACAAGGTGCGGACCCACTCTAGTGATTTCTCTTGCGTAATAAGATCAGAGAGAATGAAAAGAGAAGAAGAAGGAAAAAAAAATTTAAGAGAAAATCTAAATCCATGAAATATCACTGCTATACCACAGACAGACCAACATGATTCTACGCAATACTTATTCGAGGTTATCACGTAACTGTTTTGTCCCTATTCGTAGAATCACACAGTCTTTAACCCTTGGAAATGACACATCCAAGAAGAACACAGTTCCTCCACATGAGAATGGATTATACTTTGGAAAATTCACCAAAGAAGAATACGAAGAAGCTAAAAAAGCAATAGAAGAACAAATATCAAAATTAGAGGGCCAGATTAAAGGTGATTATAATATTCGTGAAAATATAGGTAAGATTGCCCAATTCCCAGAACCTAGCGATAAATCTTCTTCACCAAAAAAAATAAATAATTTGACTGATTTATTCCAACAAACTATAAAATTAACTGGCCCCTTACCATTAAGTGCTTATATGAGACAATGTCTTACACATCCTGAATTTGGATATTATACTACGAGAAATCCCTTGAGTTTAAGAACAGGAGATTTTATCACTTCACCGGAAATTTCATCTGTATTTGGGGAAATGATTGGAATATGGTATTTCAGTATCTGGCAACAACAAAATTATCCAAAACATATAAGATTCGTTGAATTTGGTCCAGGTAAAGGTACTTTGATATTCGACGTATTGAAAACCTTCAACAAATTTGTGGAAAAATTATCCAAAGAAAAACCAACCATTGAAATTTCATTGATTGAAGCTTCGAAAGTCTTGCGTAAAGAACAATGGAAATTGATGTGTGATCCAGAACAACCTTTTGAAACAACCGAAGAAGGTTATAACAGATCAGTGACGAAATGGGGGAATGAAATTAGTTGGTTGGATACTGAAAAGGATATTAAACATGACAATGAAATTGCCAACTTTATAATTGCTCATGAATTCTTTGATGCTTTGCCTATTAAAGGATTTATTCGTGAGGAGAAAGGTTGGAGAGAATTAATGGTTGAACACACTCCAAGTGTGAACAATACTCAACTTAAGTTAGAGTCCAAAGAAACCCCACAAGAAGAGGACGAATCGTTGAATACTGAATTCCATTTAACCATAGCTCCTAAAGAAACCCCATCATCAATGATACCTCAAATAAGTAAGCGTTATCGTGACTTACCTGTTGGAACACGAATTGAGATATGTCCTGATGCAGAATTATACATTATGAAAATGGTTCAATTATTGAATAATTCTAACAAGGGTGCGATTTTAGTCATAGATTATGGTACTGCAAATGAAATACCTTCAAATTCATTAAGAGGGATTCACCAACACAAGTTTGTCTCACCCTTCTGGAACCCAGGGGAAGTGGATTTATCAATTGATGTTGATTTTGAAAATCTCAAGTTGTTGACAAACGATATTGTTGAAAGTTTTGGACCAACTTCACAAGGAGACTGGTTGCATAATATTGGTATTGGTTATAGAGTCGACCAGTTGATCAAGATGAATAATGAAGCTCCACATGTTCAAGATAAGATTTATGGGGCATATAGAAGATTGACAGATAAGGACCAAATGGGTAATATTTATAAGTTTTTAGCTCTCTTACCAAAGGGATCATCAGCTCCTCCTGGTTTCTAGAGTGTTTCTGTATATAGAATAACATATTTATTAATCATCGTTGTACGATTATCTTCGTAGTGTTCTCTCACCACTGAATCCGAGAATTCAACCAAAACTTTGTTCAGTACAAGAAGGAAAAAAAAAAAGACGAAACCAGAAAAAAGACGCAACAAGTCAACGGATACCGACGAAAAAAAAGAGGAAATCCAACAACTACAATCAAAACCCAAGACCACCACTAAACAAACAAACAAGAACAATTATCAACACAATGTCATCAGAAGATTGGAGAAGAATAGATATTGACGCATTAGAACCAGAAAACCATTTAACCAAAGAAGAACTATTACCAACTGATATTCCACCTACTTCAATTGATCAAATTCAATCAGTTGCCAGTCAAATTAGATCAAGTTTATCATCAGGTCAATTCCAACTGGCTTTAATATTAGGTTTGGACAATGTACCATATATTGCAGATGAACAAACTAAAGAATTACACGCAAAGACTATATTTGAAGTATTGTGTTCTATTAGAAATAACAACAACATAAATGACTTGACTGGATTTGTTAAAGGTTTGAATAAAGAACAACAAGATGTTTTAATTAAATATTTATATAAGAGCATGAGTAGTGGATACGGTCAAAAACAAGGTGGTTTATTGTTGAATTGGTTTGAAAAAACTGTCGAAGTTACCGGTATTGGCTCAATTTCCCGTTATTTAACTGATAGAAGAACAGTTTAGATTGGTTTAAAACAAAATGATAAACACATTATATATATATATATTAAGTAGGAAATGAAACGAATAAATATATCGACAACAAATGTATAACAAAAGAAAAAATTCAACAGCGATAAAGTTATGTAGATTATTTTCCGGCCGAAGTATCTGTACTTTCGAATCTTTGGCACTTTGAACGATCAATTTTATATGGTGAAACTGATCTTTTTTTATGGTGAGCCGATTTCTTCGATGGTGAAGTATTAATTTTTGATGAAGAAGGTTGTAAAACTCTCTTGTTGACTTCAGTAGGTTTGATTCCCAAATCAATATTTGTATAAATTGGATCATTAATCTGTTCTTTCAACTGAAACTCCAAGTTATTTATTTGCTCTTTCTGAAATTTAATCTTATCATTCAACTCAGCGACTACTCCAGCATGTCTTTCTTTCAATGAATGAACCTCGTTGCTCTTCTTTTGTAATCTTTCGGTTTTAGACTCCCATTCTTCAATCAAATTTTTTAAATGTTGAATTTCATCTTCCTTTTCATTGAGTTGCATTTTATTTGATTCGATAATTTCATTCAATGCTTCCATTTCAAATTTAAGCTTGGCAACATCACTGACTCTCATCTGTTTTTCAATAGCCAAATCAGATTCCAATTCGAATTTCATCGATTGCATTTTTGCTTCAGTGGATTCAGAGTGTTCCTTTAACTGGGAGAGTTGTGATTCATAACGAGAAATCTCAGCAGCATGGATAGCCTCTTGATCTTTTTTACTTTTAGCAGTTTCCTCTAATTGAACTGTCAATTGCTCCACCTCCATATTGATAGATTCAAGGACCTTTTTGGTATCAATTTCACGTTGCTTTAGTTCCTGAATCGACTGTTCAGCTTGGCGGGTTTGTTCAGTATGTCTTTCGTTCAACTCTTGAATAACTTTGTCAGATTTTTCTTTCAATTGACTATGTTGATTATCTCTTTCATTAAGCTGTTTGACAAGTTTTTCAATTTCATTTTTTAATCCTTCGTGAACAGCTTCCACTTGATCTGACTTTGTTTTTAATTTTTCATTCTCAGCAATCAACTCAGCTGATTCTTTGGAAATATCATTAAGTTTATCTTTCAAAGCTTGGTTATCAACTTCAAGTTCCTGCTTGGATTTGCTAATCTCAGAGATCTGCTTCTCATAAGATTTTTCCAACTTGACTTGCTCATCTTTCCATGTTTCATCAGCATTTAGTCTCTCAGCTTTTAATTGAGAGATTTCAAGTTTACACTGTTCAACTAACCCATCCAATTCTTTTTGCTTTTCTGATCCAACTTCAGTCAACTTTTCTAATTGACATTTATATTCGGCTTCTTTGTCATACAATGTTTGTTCTAATTGACCAAGCTTCTGTGATAACTCTTTAATCTGACCATCTTTAGCAAGAATCTGTCCTTTCAACTCGTTACTCGTCTTTGTAGAATTATTTTTAGACTCTTCCAAACCTTCAACCAATGTTTGGATACGAGTTTCCAATTGTGTGATAGTGGTACATTTAGATTTAATTTCATCTTGCAATTTCAATTCGGAATCTTTAAATTTACCTGTAGCTTCATTAAACTCTTGACGGCTCTTTTCAGTCAAATTCAGTGTAATTTGACTTACACGACATTCATGTTGACGAAGTAATTCAGTTTTTTCTGATTCAAATTCTTGATGCATGTTCTCAACTTTTGAATTATGTTCTTCAATCAATTGAAGTACTTGTTCCTTGTTAGCTTCGTTCATATATTCACCTTCTTGTCTGAGCTGATTAATTGTTGATTCCAAACTTCCTAAAACGTTAACAAGTCCTGTTGTTTCCTGTTTGAAACCAAGAAAGTCTTGTTTGATTTCTTTGATTGATTGAACATACTTGTCATGCAATTCTTGTTTTTCGTTCTTTAATTGTTCCAATTTTTCTGCAAAATCGTCAGCAACCGTGTCAGTGCTAGTCGATCTTTGTGCTAAGGACTTCAAATAAATCTTTGAGTTCTTCTCAATGAAAGGATTAGAGTCTAAAGACCGACTGTGGGGATTAGATCTCAATCTAACTCGTTTGACAGTGCTCTTTTCAGGACTGATGGAAACAATTCTTGATCTCTTGGCAAGATTCTTTACTGGACTATGACGACTAGATGAAACTGTTGGCCTTGAATAACTTGGAACTCTTCTAATAGATTTAGTAGTGGTTGTATTATTAGTCGAAGTATTGGACACCGGTGGCTTGAAATTCTTCACTAAATCAGCAACATTAGTCAAGCTTGACTTGATTAAAGAAGGGTTACCATACGGATCTAAGTTCAAGACAAACTTCAAATTCTGGTGCTTAAAGATGAAATTGGTTACCAAGTTATCGGATCTGACATTTTTTGGGTTAACTAATAACTGGGTAATGGCTGAGTTATTTAAATTTGCAAAAGTATTATTGGCTGCGACGCCTTTCTTCTCGTTCCCCATTAAATCGATAAATGTAGTTCTTGTGTTGTTATAATAGAAAGTTACAACAAGACAACTACGAGAAGAATTGGCATTAAATTCAGTAGATTGTGTGGCACGGGATTTGCAAATTTGTTTCCATGCATCGTGACTAAACTTTACTCTCTTCAAAGTACTTTCAAAATTCTGAACATGTTTAAACTCAGATAAAGAAGTATCTAACAAATCAACAACATGTTTGTTTCTGGAAATCTCGAATGCTGTAACAAAAGCAGGACCTTCAAATGTTGATGATTTAGAAGCAACTAACTGTTTCAACATTGTGGTTTTACCACTTGCAGGAGGTCCCATTAAAAGAACACATGAATTGGTATTACTGTCAATCAACTGAGAGTAATTGTTTGTTGAATCTCCAAAAACGTGTTCGAAACTATAGTCGGTTTCATTAAAGCTGATTGTGGTTTCCGAAAGTTGATGAAAATGAGGAACATCTCCAGTAGTATTGGATGACCCCTTGATTTTGAGATATAATGGAATTGAGCTCATCCAGGTGGAAAATAACTAGTTATTGATAGTTTACTAAAGTAGAAATCAACAAAAACGTATAAAAATGGAGACGGGATTGATATACTTGAAAGTTATCTTGATGATGAGACGAATTACTGTTATTTTTTTTTTTGGGTTCAGTGACGAAGATGTAAACAAACAAACAAACAAACAAACAAACAAACAAACAAACAAATCAAGTTTTTTTGTCAATTTCGCGACTTCTCTATATACAGGAAATTAAATAACAGTTATTTCAGTACCAATCTTGTCTATCCATGCGATACGTGTCTATGTCTTAGGGGTGGGGGTTGGCATCGAGTCGACTTGGCGTTGAGTCGACTTGGCGGGAATGTGATACACTTGAAGACGTGTACCAAAGTATATTAAGAATAAAAAGTAGACCAATATGATTAACATTGGAAATACCGCTACGCTATGTTTTCAACGATGATCTTATATACAAGGAAAAGAGACACTTAATGATATTTTTTTTTAAAATATAAATCCATAAAGTGGTGTGAAGACGATCTTCCTCTATAATCGGCATAACTTATGAAAAAGTAAGAGAGTGGTATGTGACAAATTACACTCCTGCACAATATCGTACAAGGAGGTTTCACCCGCAAACTCTAAAGTTGCTGTGTTGGAATAAGGGATGGAGGATCATTGTTATAAATATCAGAGGATTTTCCTACCTAGTGTATGCGAATATCTAATTCAAATACATTAATCAAATGGAGATATATATATATATATATATATATTTACCAAGTATCATCTCTCCACTAACAAAAGTTTGGTCAGAATGTGTTTTTATGACAACGCGACCCAAGAACACGACCTAAGCTCCTGCAGGCGTGTACAGTTGCCAATTCAGTTTTTGAGATGAATTTTTTTTTTTTTCTTCTTCCTGTTCGTTTAAATTGATATTATTTGAAATGAACCTTCGTTTGGATCTGAAAAGTATCAAAACGCAACTAAAGGCTTGTGCTTTGATTATATCCGGTGCTTAGCCAATTTTTTGAAGGGTTATAACGGGGTCTTTTTTGTTGTTGCTTAGTTTTAGATACTTCAAGAGTATGTCTTCAATTAATTTGATGGTATTGATAATTATTTGACTCAGCAAAGGCGTCGGCCCCACTCTCCGATATGACCGACATTCTCGCTCATACACAAAGAAATTCAGAATGTGAACAATCCTTGTGAGTTTAGTACCACTAAAAACAAAGAATTGTGAACCAAAATCAGATGGTTCTATTTTTAAAGAATATTGCGGAAAAATTGCTAATGGTTATTGTGTTATTTTTGCATAATCTAATCGATCTAGTCATGAAATTCGATAAAAAGTGAAGTTTTGGATATGTGAATAATCAATTACGCGAATGATACAATGGACTAAACTAATTATCCGGTGAGAACTAAGCATTGGTAGTACAAGGTAATTCAATACAAGTGAGATCCTGTCAGATGTGAGTGATGAAACTATGCCGGTACTGTTTAAAATAATTCTTTCTTTTAAAAAAAACCAACTATAAACCCTCTAATGTCGTTTAATTGTATTATTACTGGTAAGTTTTCGCGTTCACTTCTGTCCATCACCGGATATTGGCGCCAAGATTTTAGTGCACAGGCTTTGCAGTAAACAATCCCGATTGGGCAAAGAGAAGCACCAAGTTGTATTATATGTACCACAAAGGGAAGTTAGTACGCATTCTGGTGGGTTTTCGCAGTTCTTGGCCTAATTTAAGACCTCGCAGATTGGAAGAAAGTTAATAAATCGTACTAAACAATGAAATCTGGTTGCACTCAATGTACTTGGCATTTTGAATTTCATGGAGTTATCGATCTACTCGCAATATTTTCACTTTTATTTGTCGTTCCTATTGCCTGCTCCGCAAACCTTGATATTTGTGCTAGGTCGAAAGATAGATCTGATTGGATAGAATCTATAAATATCGGAATTGTGAATACATCTAGTCCGTGGACATGGATGTACACATCAATGATTTAAAAGGAAGCCGATTTCTCTAAATTTGGAAGTCCATTGTTTTCTGGTAGTTTTGAAAATCAATAGTCAACAGGGTTATTAACCATGAAGTTCTCAGTTGCTACCACAATTGCTTTCGCTTCACTTGCCTATGCTGAAGCTCCAGCTCCAGCTGTAACTCAGGCTCCAACTGAACCAAAAATTGTTGCCAGAGCCGTTTCTAGAACTGCCAGTATCAATGGTTTCAGTGATCCACTTTATGATGCCGTCCCAGAATGTGCTCAAGCTTGTTTAGTTAGAAGCACCTCCAACACTCCATGTCCATACTGGGATGCTGGTTGTTTGTGTGTTATGCCACAATTTGCAGGACCAATTGGTTTGTGTATTGCTGAAAACTGTAAAGGTGAAGAAGTTGTTTCAGCTACTAGCTTGGCCAATTCTGTTTGTTCATCTGCCGGTGTTCCATCCCCATACTGGAGAATTCCATCAAGTGTCAGTGACAGTTTAGATTACGCTGCCACTGCTATTCCATCTTCCGAAGCCAGCTCAGAAGCTGAAGCTACCTCTTCTGCTGCTGCTGACGAATCATCTCCTGTTGTTGAATCATCTTCTGTTAAAGAATCATCTCCTGTTGTTGAAGAATCATCTACTGTTAAAGAATCATCTCCTGTTGTTGAATCATCTTCAGAACAACCACAAGAAACTGAATCTAGTGCTGCTCCAGAATCTTCCATTACCGATGCCCCAGAATCACAATCCTCTTCATCCGCCACCACCACAGCTGTTATCAGAACTGCCAGTATCAATGGTTTTGCTGATCCACTTTACGACGCCGTCCCAGAATGTGCTCAAGCTTGTTTAGTTAGAAGCACCTCCAACACTCCATGTCCATACTGGGATGCTGGTTGTTTGTGTGTTATGCCACAATTTGCAGGACCAATTGGTTTGTGTATTGCTGAAAACTGTAAAGGTGAAGAAGTTGTTTCAGCTACTAGCTTGGCTAACTCCGTTTGTTCATCTGCCGGTGTTCCATCCCCATACTGGAGAATTCCATCAAGTGTCAGTGACAGCTTAGACTATGCTGCTACTGCTATCCCAACTTCTGACGCCAGTTCCGAAGCTATTGCCACCTCTTCTGCTGTTGCTGAAGAATCATCCGCTGTTGAAGAATCATCTACTGTTGCTGAAGCTTCTTCAGAACAACCACAAGAAACTGGATCTTCTATCGTCCCAGAATCCTCCGTTACTGACGCTCCAGAAACCTCCACTACCAATGGGGATCTGGGATTCACACAATACCCGTCTGTCGCCAAAACAGCAAGTTACAATGGTTTTGCTGATCCAATCTACGATTCTGTTCCAGATTGTGCCAAAGACTGTTTGAAACAATCAACCAGTAACACCCCATGTCCTTACTGGGACACCGGTTGTTTGTGTGTTATGCCACAATTTGGTGGTCCAATTGGTAAATGTATTGCTGAACAATGTCAAGGTGAAGAAGTTGTTTCTGCCACCAGCTTGGCTAGTTCCATGTGTTCTTCTGCTGGTGTTTGGGAACCATACTGGATGATTCCATCAAGTGTCAAAGATAGCTTGGATTACGCTGCCACTGCCGTTCCAACTTCTGAAGCTAGTTCCGAAGCTGTTGCCACTTCTTCTGTCGAGGAAGTTTCTTCTGTCGAACAACCACAAGAAACCGAATCTGCTTCTTCCGCTGAACCAAGTTCTACTGTTGAAGAAACCAGCGATGTTGCTTCATCTGCTTCTGATGTCCCATCAGAAACCCCATCTTTGGTTACTTGTTACATCAATAATGAAGCTGTTGCTGAAGTTGATTATGAAACTGGTATTTGTGATTTCGAGCTTCCATCTGACTTGGATCCTTTCTTTAACTTTGTTTCTGCTGAAGACTACAACATCCAATACTACTACGCTCGTGTCAACGGTAACCAATTCACCAATGACATCCGTTCTGCCGGAAGAGTTATTAGTATCCCAGCCAAGACCTTATACAAATTAGTCACTAGAGTTCACGAAGTTCTCTTGCAACAATCCGCTGGTGCCCAAAAGAGAGATGAAGTTGATGACTTCCTTGATTCTGTTGCTGATACCGATGGTACTGATACTGGTATTGATCTTTCTGTTGATGTTACCGCTTCATCTTCTTCAAGTGAAGCCGACACTGCTACTTCTTCCTTGTCTGAATCCAGTGCTGGTGAATCCGGAGCTGTGTCTTCTGCTTCTGCCTCTGCTTCTGCTTCTGCTGAAGAATCTGCTGCTGCTTCTGCTTCCGCTGATGAATCTTCTGCTGCTTCTGCTTCTGCTGAAGAATCTGTTGCATCCTCTGCTTCCGCTGAAGAATCTGCTGCTGCTTCTGCTTCTGCTGAAGAATCTTCTGCTGCTTCTGCTTCTGCTGAAGAATCTGTTGCTTCCTCTGCTTCCGCTGAAGAATCTGCTGCTGCTTCTGCTTCTGCTGACGAATCTGCTGCTGCCTCTGCTTCCGCTGAAGAATCTGTTGCTTCCTCTGCTTCTGCCACCACCTTTGGTTCTGACTCCGTTTCCGATGTTGCTTCAAGTGAATTACCAGGCACTATTACTGTTACTGAAACTTGTACTGATGATGAAGGTCATGTTACTACTGAAACTGTTATCATTACTTCTCATGTTACTGAATATTGTGAACAAACTTCTGCTTCTGCTGTTCAATCTTCTGCTTGTGACGAACAATCCAGTGCCAAGTCTGAACAAAGCTCTGCTTCTGAAGAACAAGACAAGGTCGTCACTACTATCTACTCCTGTGAATCTGCTAAGAGTTCTCTTGAATCTGTTAAGTCCAGTGCCGAGTCTGCTCACAAGACTGAAATTGTTGCCAGTTGTGAAAGTGAATTGAGTTCCATCAACTCTGTTGAATCAGTTGCTTATGTTACTCTTACCTCATTGATTGAAGTTCAAGAATCATGCATTGCCAAGCAAACTTCATTAGCTCAAGTCCAATCATCTGCTGCTTCTGTTCAATTAAGTGCTGCTCATGCTCAAGAATCATCTCGTGCTGTTGAAAATGCTGAAAGTGCCGTTGCTGAAGCTTCTAAAGCTGCTGATGAAATTCAAACAGTTGTTGAATACATCACTTTGACTGTTGAAAATGGTGCTAGTGAAAAACCAACTGGTGTTGTTGCTTCTACTATTACTTCAGTTTCTTTACAAACTGAATCCACTGATGAACAATCATCCAGTACTTCTCCAGCCGTTGAAATTGCCAACGCTGGTGCTTCTTTAACTGCCAGTGCTTTCGCTTTGATTGTTTCTACTGGTATTTTCTTTGGTCTTTTGATCTAAATTTGAGAGGTAAAAAAAATCCAGCCAAATACCTAATTATTAATTCTTCTTTTGTTTTTTGACACTTAATTGTATTATTTTAAGTAAATTTTCGGTTCACTCATAGTAGTGATTTCTTTTGTATAGATATACATATTATTTTTATTTTAACGATTGTTTTGATATTTCAATTAGTTTTTAACATAAATGTAGCTGGAATATCTTATTCTGAAATTCTATACCTGTTCGGAAACTATTACAGTTATGCACATATTTGGACGTGTCTAAACCGTGTTTTTGCTCCCAACGTTGATGTTTTTTTTTCTTTAAAATTTGTTTTTGTCTTCCTATTTTCCCACCTTAAAGCAACCAAGGATGATTGGCTTCTTTTTTTTTTGTTTTAGGATCCACCCCAAAAAATCAAAACAAATATTTATATTTCCCTATCAATTGTATTTATAATGTCTGAACCAATTGAATCCAAAGAAGAAAAAGTAGAAGAGCCCGTTGCAGAAGTTACTGCTACTGAAGAAAGCGAAAGTACAGAGCAAGAAAAACAACAACAACAAACCGAAAAAGAAGAAGACGGAAAAGAAGAAGAAGGAAAAGAAGAAGAATCGAAGAAAAGACCTAGCGATCAAAGTTCAGAGAAGAAAAAAAAGAAAAGAAGAAGAAGAAATTATGATGAAGAAGATGAAGCCTTAGAAAAAGAAGAAGAGAAAGAAAAGGAAGCTAAGGTTGGTGCTACTGGAGTGGGTGCTGTTGATGATGATGACGAAGATGAAGATGAGGACGAGGATTATGAACAAGGTAAATTGGATGATGAAGATGAAGAAGATGATGAATTGTTAGAAATTGATGAATCCAATATCATCACTACAGGTAGAAGAACAAGAGGTAAAGTTATTGATTTTGCTAAAGCTGCGGAGAAATTGGATAAAGAATCAGGTGTATTGGCTGAAGAAGAAGAAGAGGATGAAGAAGAAGGAGAATTCAAAGAATAATTAATGTACGATTTATATCTCTACTGTTGCAGAAAGTTGTTAATGTATATTATTAAATTATGAATAATGATTTTTAAAAAAAAAACTAAAAAAAAAAACCACAAACATTCTTCTAATAATAAGAGCAGTAGGAATAATAACCAAAGTAATATTAAAATACTAATAATAGTAAAAAAAAAGGAAAACAAATTAGATTAATTAAGCAACTACTATTGATGGTGTATGAAAGACAAACTAACGAAATAAACCAACAACACAACGAGAATGAAGGTTGGCGGATTAAACTTAAAAAAAAAAAGGTCTAAGGGAATACCAGGATTACAACTGGATCGTAATATAATGATGGCATTGGAGCAGCTGGAGGAACAGGAACATGTTGGGTAGGTTGAGAATAGTAGTAGTTATATGATTGTGGATAATAACTATAGGATTGTTGTGGATAGTAACTGTAGGATGAATAAGATGGTTCATCATACCCATAGTTATAGTTGCTATTGTATTGAGACATGGTAGTAGTAGCTGCAGCGGCAGCACCAATACCAACGCCAACACCAGTAGCCATAGTTGCCGAGGAAGTGAGTCCAGTTGGGGTGAGCGACGCGGTACTACCACTAATTGAAGGAGGAGTAGCACCAGCAACACCAACAGTAGGCGCGGTTGTATTATAACCATTTTGCAAGTAAGTGTACCAACATTTTTCCAAGATTTCAATGTTTTCCAGGAACTTATTGATAAACAAATCCCACTTGATAGCTTCGAGCCATTTTCTCTCGTACTCATTCAACATCTCCAATCTGATACCACTGGCTTGGGACCATGAACGAGCAGTGAATGTAGCATCATCCTGACTCTTATTTGCCAACATCATGGAGACCACCAAAAGGGTGAAGACTTCGCCTTCATCCATGAATGGGACTTCCAAGTGGGAAAACCTCTGGTTGAGATATTCTATAGCAACCAAGATGGTTGTTTTCGTCAAACGGGTAGCATAGAGTAACAGATTAAGCAGTTGTTCGAAGTTAATCGATGGATTATGAGGTTGCTTTAACATCCTAAATGCTACCCAAGTTATAAACTTGGACATTTGTTCATAATCCATAACTGCTTCAATCTGTGTTTGAGGAATCATGGTTGACTAAAGAACCAGAAAGAAAGAGAAAGGTTTACACTCAAAAAAAAAAAACCGAACACATTCTTTTGTGATGATTTCCCACTGAAAATATTTTTTTCCTCTGTGTCATACTCACTCACTCACCCTCTCTGAATAAAACGTTTAATAAAGAAAAAAAAAAAAAGAAAGAAAAAAAAAAAAAAACAAAAAAAACTTTCTTGTTGCACACACGACCACACACACACAGGTCAATACACACGGTAATATGTACACGACTTTAATTCTTTTGTTGGTTTAAAATTCTTTTTCGTTTTGTTGGCGAGTATTACATAATCCAACACAGTACTATATACAGCAACTATTGAATTTAAATACAAAAGAATAGTATAATGATTAAGAGGTATTAGTTTATATAAGATGGGCGAATTTTAACAACCAATCAGTTACTTGTTACGTAATTTCGTAAACTCGTATAGAATAAAAGCAAGAAGGAAAGAGAGAAAAAAAAAGAAATAGCAGGAAAGATTTCGTTCAACAAAAAAATGACTTTCTTTTTCTTTGTGTGATGTGAATGTGATGTGATGGTGTTCAAAAACAAAAAACAAAAAAAAATTTATGCAATTAATTTAATAGGGGAAACAAAACAAAAACGAAACGACTCAACCCTAAAATTTAACTACTCGTTTCCCGATACTTCCTTCGTTACTTAAATTAACAGTGGTATCATAGGATCTTTTTAATTTTCTTTACTCGGCAAAAATGAAGAACAGGTTTTTCTTTTTGAATGCTATTCGCACAAGCAGGGATCCAGTAATAAAATGAATTAAATAATAAAAATCTAAAAGGGTTAGTCATGAACCCTGTCTAATTAAATGTGGGCAAAATAAGAAAACACATTACATTGCTACATTCATAATGCAAGCTACGTTGGAAATATCAATAGAGTTATGACTCAATGAGCTCGATGAACGGAGTTCCTTTCTGTAGACAAAAAAAAAAAAAAACAAAACTACACATGCCATACTTTCATTCCGATTAAGGAAAAAGAAAAAAACCCAAACTGCCACGTGATGTCAACACGTGACATGATTTTATATGAGTAAAATGACAGCAGGAAACGACACGGCAAATCCCAAATAGAACACTGGAGTCCATTTAGAACTCGGAGACCATTGGCATCTCAGATTGAAGACCAGATTCCACTGATATTCTATTGTTGTACCATTATTTCACTCTTGAAAAGTGATATTATCTTCTTTATTTATACTCTTGTCTTGGTTTGTATTTATCAGCCCTATCTATTCCCGTTCGTATTTTCAGAAGTTTGAGCGTATTTCCGAGTAAATCTAAGACAAACCTATCATTTTCAAAATCACGTAAATACGACAATAGCAGCAATGAAATACCGAGTTGTTAGCATTCAACGAACCAATCGTTTATTGGCTGGCTTCCACTTGTGGGGGATCCATGGATATGAGTTGAACAAACAATAAGTTAAGAATTGGTTTTTTTTTTACTGTGAATAGAAGTATACGGCACTGCCAAGAAATTTGCATGCAAAAATAAAAAAAAAACGACAAAGAAGAGGAGAATCTACAGATGGAATAGATAAACTACTAAGCATTTCATCAGTTTCTGTATCACAAGAGAGAAACCAAATGGGTGGACATGTAAGTAAGGCAAATGATATATGCCAATGTGAGTAATTATGAATGTACTTTAACACGCTGCAGAATCTAAGAAATTATCTCAGCAATACGAGGAGAAACATTCTTTTCAATATAATTTCCATGAATTAGTTTTAACAATAGGTATAAGGTTTGATAACTTTGGGGGGGGGAAAGAAGGAAGAGAGACAGAAAGATAGAGAAGTACAATGCATAAATTATTAACTAATTCTTTATTACCTGTAATGATTTGTAAAAATGACAATGAGCTATTAATTTATAATTTGCAGCTTTGTTCATTGGCTGGAATTAACATGTGTATTTTGCTCTTCGACATGCTAATTAACTCCTAGGGGTGGATTGATACATGAGGAGATTGGAAACTGACTCTACTTTATAAATCGAGTGAATATTCCAAAATTTTCAAGTTCTTCGTTGATTGTTCTTCCCCCTACGTGACTTTTTATATATCTACAACGGTACAATGTTGCTAACAATTTATTATATTACAATCTCATATTTTGTATCCATTTCATTAGCCCATAATGCAAAATTTTCTCTTATGGGTGATGGTTTAGTTTATTGGGCATGCGATTATCAACTGGACGTGGCTACCTTTTGCGGTGATGATCTTTTATATACCGCATGTAAATGTTCAAACAAGAATGCATTGGCTACGATTGCTGGATGTATGGCATACAATAACAGAAACACCACTAGCGTTGACAAAACTGCGACTAAAATTTGTCTTGATTATGGTGACATTACTCTTTCTGAAGGCTGGTTCGAGGAAGCTTACCAATATTACTTGGACAATGCAGTTTACCTTGAAGAGATTCCCGATTTCAATGCTAGTATTCCTATTGATGTTCCTCTTAAATTTAATGGAACCATGATTTTGTTGTACTATGATGCCTATGATCATTTCTTTGGTAATTATGACAATTCTTTCTACTATGGTGCCGGTGCTTTGGGGTACTGGTTATTGGTGATGGTTATTGAAGGTGTTGTCAACTGGTCTAAAGTGTTGTTTCCTGGTTTAATCAAAAGATTAACGTTTGCTCCTATCACATGGTGGAGATCTTATGTATCGATGCCAGCTACGTTCAGAAAGAGAAAAGCACAGGAATTGCCATTATTGAAGTTCTTTGACTGTTTGATTCCATCGAGATATGAGTCGCTTGTTATTCTTGGATTCTATGCTTATATCATTGCTGTCCATTGCATCAAATTGCACTACGTAAAAGAAGTTCCTATCTATGAAACTGCATATTTGTTCAGACTCCGTAACATTGCTGATAGGACTGGTATAGTAGCTACCGTTATGATGCCATTGGTGTTCCTTTTTGGTGGTAGAAATAATGTCATGCAATGGTTAACTGGGATGAGCTACAACCAATTTATGACGTATCATCGTCACATCGCTAGAGTGATGGTTGCCTTGGTTATAATTCACTCTGTGAATTTTACCATCTTGGAAGGTGAGTATTACTCTAGTGAGGCAGCAGAACCCTACTTCTACTGGGGTATTATTGCTACTATTGCTGGTGGATTGATTTGGTTACAGGCGATGCTTTTCTTCAGAAGACGATGGTATGAAATGTTTTTGTTCATACACATCGTTATGGTCGCCATTTATATTGTGGGTACGTGGATCCATGTTGATGATCTTGGATATGTTTGGTTCTGTTACGCCAGTATTGCACTTTGGTGTTTTGATAGATTGATTAGAATTGTGAGGTTGTTCTGGTTTGGTTTCCCCAAAGCAAGAGTCACTTTAATTGGCAACGATACCATCAAAGTTGTTATCCCCAAACCGCGGTACTGGTATTCTGTTCCTGGTGGCCATGCATTTATATCATTCTTTCGTGTTTCTTGTTTCTGGCAATCACATCCATTCACGTTTGTTGATTCACCCGATGATAAAAATATCATGTTGTTTTGTAAAGTCGAGGGGGGAATGACACATGGGTTGTATCAATACTTGGCTAAACAGCCAGATCAAACTGCATCTATTGTTGTTGGAGTAGAAGGTCCATATGGTGAACCAACTCCTGCTAGATATGCGGATACTGCTGTGTTCATTGCTGGTGGAAATGGTATTCCTGGTATTTATTCTGAAATTATGTATATGGCCAGGAAAACACTGGAGAACTCCAAGAAAGTTATGAAGTTGGTTTGGATTGTTAAAGACTACCCCTCTTTGACTTGGTTCAATGATGAACTCGAACAGTTGAAGAGCACTGATGTTCACACTATTATCTATGTCACTCGTCCTGATCAGTCTACCGGCAGTGATGTGGATAAGAAATCAGACAGCAAGGAAAGTGGGGACGACGATAAGGAGTCAATCAAGTCAAGATTGGCTCATATTGAATTCAAAGAAGGAAGACCATCACTTGAAGATCTTATTGTTGATGAAATTAGTGAATCTCAAGGATCAATTGCTTTTGTCGCTTGTGGTCATCCAGCTATGGTTGATGAATTACGTTATTTCGCTGGGCATAACGTTACTAACCCAGATCACAAGAGAGTTGATTTCTATGAACAATTACAAGTCTGGGCCTAGTTAGTTTATATTGTTTGTAGATACTGTCAGTAGAAACAAATATATATTCGAGAATGAAGTGCCGTACACGAGTTTAAGGAAGTACCAAATGAGTTATAAAGTCCATCAGTATGACACTTACCTAGTCTCTACACATGACATGATTTTCAAAGATAAACAAACACCACAGCACAAACTTAAACATAATAAATTAAAGATGAAGCAGGCATCACATCTTAACATTACGGAAGCTTCCTGCCTGCCACGCAATATTTGATGAAAATGAAAGAAACAGAAATATTAAATTTTTTGTAATTGTAATCTGTGTAAATTACTGCTTCGTGGTAACAATCATAGTCAGATGCGTGACAAAACTAAATTAGGCGTATTGACTTGATAGTTTGTTGCACACACAAATACAAATAGACTCCGAAATTGTTTGATTTTCAGGGCATATGGTAGCACTAAACATATAATGCACAATAAAAAATACCTACACAAATACACCAAAAAAACTCAACTATAAAGGGAAAAAAAAACAACTTTCAAAAAAAAAACTTTTTTACAACACTTCCTTTTCCTTTTCCTTTTTGTTTTATCAACAATTAATATCAATCATTTATATATGTTATCAGTTTTATCAAGTAAGTATCAATTGATGTGTTTTATTCATGGCTGCAAATACTAACTTCAATATAAGGAATTACAATCCATTATCCATAACAAGTTTACAAAGAATAAGAGGTTATATGTTCTCCATCAGTTATTACTATATGTTCCCCAGTAGTAGTTGCTTGTGTTACTTGGTTAAGTCGTTGCAAAAAAAGTCACCAACTGATAGCTCCTTTAGTATGAGGCACAAACATAAGAAGAACCTTCCAAATAAGATAGTAACTTGGGAACACATGTTATCTTGAACCTTACACAAGGGATCAACATATACACAAAGGGGCGATGTTGATTAGAGAAGGTTCTTCAAAAGATTGTGACTGGTCATCACTATCTTTAAAAGCTACTGATCGGGATATTGAACTAACCTATCCCGATCAGTAGTAGTGGTGGTTTATTACAAACCACTACTTGTAGAGGACCAGGTAGAGGACCGTCGACCAGTACCCTTCCCTCCTGGTTCATCCTCTATCTATTCCCCCTTGGGTCAGTAGGGGGACGCGATATGGCAACTCAAGAAGAGGGCCATAGTCGGGCTGGGTCGGCCCCACAAACACATACACTTGTGGGCCCAGCTCGTCCCTCTCCTTTTAATTAGGAGAGGTGGTAAGTGGATGGGAGGAGGGCCAACCCTTCATCATTTGGTTCTTTCCACCACTTCCACATTTGACATTGCAGATGGCCCCGGCTGATACTTATGATTGAATTAATGTAAAAAGGTGAATTAGTCAGTGTAGTGAGACACAGACAAAGAGATTATTTTATCAATATATCACAGAGCATCATTTGGGCTAATATATAACTAGTAAAAGAAGCACCAGTATACCACAATGTGAAATTGCAAACCTGATGAATTGATTCGAACATACCACGTAACATCTATATAATGTACAGTTTTATTACAAAGATAAAGATATAACCTAGTTTTTTATACTGTGGAGTTTGTGAATTCAATTCTAATGTGTGTAGTACGTCTATCCAAAAGCCAGGTTCACATCCGGTGGAAATATATATCCCCTATTGGTTGTTGTATACGTCATAGGTATTTCTTGTAATCTAGCAATAAGAACCAAAATCAACGTCCAGGACTATCGATGTTGATAGATTGTGTATAGAGAGAACATGGCACATGCCGATACCATTATAAATTACAAGTCAACGAATCTAGATTCAAAAACACATATAGACAAGACTGTGCCTTAGCATGAATCGGAAGGAATGATGAGATAGTCAACCAGAGAATCGCTAACTTTCAGTTAAGAGTTGTTTTTCTTGTAGCATTGCCTCTTTGAGGAAGACAAATCAAGAAATGTCAAACTACTTTCTATAGAAAAAGAAAAAAATAAACAATAAACAAACAAACAAACTTTAAGTTTGCAGCTAATATTGACGTTTATTCAATGCATATAGGCAACAGATGTAATTACAAAAATGGCAGCAAATTATGGGGTCCTAACTTGAACCTTACATTAAAAAAAATATTTATATTTAATAATGGGAATATAAATAAATTGAACTACCATATAGAAAAATGACATGTCTGTGATGAAAATATTTAAAGAAGAACCATGGAAACATCATCGATATATTCCCAATGATACCCGATCACTGTGTGTAAAAAAATCCGGGGAGAATCGGCTTGAGAGTAAAGAGAGAAGTGGCTCTCGTTTTTCCAAACGGGTTTAGTCTTATGGATAATCTCCGTTGAACCATGGGCTCAAAATGACATATGTCATGATTCCAATACTCGACAACAATCAAGAATATTTCCAAGTTGTTTCCCAAAATTCATTCTCGTGACTTTATTCCGCAACTAGTATTAGAACTCATGTTTGGATTAGGGAAAATCGCATGTTTGATCATTCTTGATCATGTTTATTTATTGTGCGTGAATTTCATTTGTTTGCTGGAGCCATCATCTCACTATTGTTCTTGGAAAACATAAAAAAAAATATTATATATCCCGTACGTCATTGATGATACATGAAACCACTGATTTCATTTTTTCTTTCTTTCTTTTTCTTTTATGAAACAATAAACCACCGTAATAAACACAACATGATCGCACAGCTCTTGTAAGGAATAATGTACAAAGTGGAGAAGGAGGAGTATAATGTAGTCATCGTGGTCGAGTCTAGATTTTACTTAAAAACAATCCCAAGTATAAATAACCACGTAAAGAACTTATATAATTAAGTTCACCCCTAGATTATCTCTAACAATAAACAATTTACTTATAATAGATTAACAATAAAATTTCAACAAACAATGTACGGAAGATCATATGGAAGAATGGGCGGCTACGGTGGAGGATACGGTTCAAGTTATCGCTCAAGCTATGGTTCAGGCTATGGTTCAGGCTATGGTTCACGTTATGGTTCGTCCAGGAGGTCGTCAAATAATAGATATAGTAGTTCTGGTACGAGTTCAAACCAACGTAGAGAGTATTCTGGTTCAAATCAACGACAAAATTATGCTACCAGTTCCAACCAACAAAATGGAAACCAATCAAGATATTCAAATTCACAACAACAAGGAAGTAATTATCAAAATTACAGAGGCAATGATCAATACCGATCACAATCTGATCAACAGAATAGAAGCAATTACCAACAAAACAATTACAGGAACAAGAATGTTAATATAAACAAAAATGTCAATGTGAATCATAGACGCAGATTTGGTTTTGGAAGAATGTGGCATTGGCCAATGATGTTTATGTTTTGGCGTGGTTTTTCAAGGAATAGGCATGAGCAGCAACCACCAGTTAATATAGTTCATGTTCACAACCCACCTCAAGGTGACAATGCTCAACAATCTATTCCACAAGGGGAGAATGTTCAACAAACTAATCCACAAGTTGATGCACATCAAGAACAATTATCTACAGATGAAAGAGGTAGAAGAAGTAGTACCAGCTCTGGCCGCGGAAGATCGGCTACTCCTGTTCAACTTGAAAAACAAGACCCACCACCGCCTTATGTACATCCAGAAGGCCAACAACAATATCTGCAGTCAGTTGCAGTTTAGTTTTAATTTGCTTTATATATAGCTTTGTATCAATTGGCTAATATAATGTATGTGTATACACACAAGATGTGTGTATAATTACAATCCAAAGTATTACAACGCCCAAGTGTGAAGGGAATGAAAAGAAAACGAAAAAAAAAAGAAATAAAAACACATTATCCATTCTTTCTTTGTATAGCTATATTATATATTAGTCAAACCAGTAATTCCCCGCCTTGTACGGGTCCTTTCGTTGTAATTTCATCTCGTGCCCCTCCTCCTTCTTATCACGCCCATTTTATTTTTTTTTTTGTTCGACTTTCCCTGTGTGAAATTCCAACCGTGGTATAAAACTTTGTCAATTTCACCAAGATTGTCAAGTGTAAAGATAAAGGCTAAATAAAAGAATATACTTTCTCTTTGAATAGTGACAATAATCTCAAAGTTTGGTTGCAAGAGTTTTATTTCCATAGTCACTGATAGAATAATGATTGAACAGGTTTTACATTATTGGTATATTGTTTTACCTGCATTTATAATTTTTCATTGGATTGTATCTGCAATTCATACAAATTCCTTGCGTAGAAAACTAGGTGCCAAACCTTTCACTCATACACAACTTGATGGTTTTTATGGATTTAAATTTGGCCGTGATTTTCTTAAAGCTAAAAGGATTGGTAGGCAAGTTGATTTAATCAATTCCCGTTTCCCAGACGATATTGACACATTTTCAAGTTATACTTTCGGCAACCACGTGATTTTTACACGTGATCCAGAAAATATCAAAGCTTTATTGGCAACACAATTTAATGATTTTTCATTAGGTGGTAGAATTAAGTTTTTCAAACCATTGTTGGGATATGGAATCTTTACTTTGGATGGAGAAGGTTGGAAACATAGTCGAGCTATGTTGAGACCACAGTTTGCAAGAGAACAAGTTGCCCATGTCACTTCTTTAGAACCACATTTCCAATTGTTGAAAAAGCATATCCTCAAGAACAAAGGTGGGTTTTTTGATATCCAGGAATTGTTTTTCCGATTCACCGTTGATTCAGCTACTGAGTTTTTGTTTGGTGAATCAGTGAACTCTTTGAAAAGTGCATCAATTGGTTGTGACGAGGAAACCGAGCTTGAGGAAAGAAAGAAATTTGCGGAAGCATTCAATAAAGCGCAAGAGTATATTTCTACTCGAGTTGCTTTGCAACAATTATATTGGTTTGTTAATAATAGCGAATTCAAGGAATGTAACGAAATTGTTCATAAGTTTACCAATTATTATGTACAAAAGGCATTGGATGCTACTCCTGAAGAGCTTGAAAAGCAAAGTGGATATGTTTTCTTGTATGAATTGGTTAAACAAACCAGAGACCCTAATGTATTGAGAGATCAATCATTGAATATCTTATTAGCTGGTAGAGATACCACTGCTGGGTTGTTGTCATTTGCGGTATTTGAACTTGCTAGGAATCCACATATTTGGGCCAAATTAAGAGAAGATGTCGAATCCCAATTTGGTCTTGGTGAAGAATCTCGCATTGAAGAGATTACCTTTGAAAGTTTAAAACGATGTGAATATTTGAAAGCCGTGATGAATGAAACATTGAGATTGCATCCAAGTGTTCCAAGAAATGCTAGATTTGCACTTAAGGATACAACTTTACCTAGAGGTGGAGGTCCAGATGGAAAAGACCCGATTTTAGTTAGAAAAAATGAAGTTGTTCAATATTCCATTTCTGGCACACAAATTGATCCAAAACATTATGGCAAAGATGCTAAATTGTTTAGACCAGAAAGATGGTTTGAATCAAGTACAAGAAATTTAGGTTGGGCATACTTACCATTCAACGGGGGTCCGAGAATTTGTTTAGGTCAACAATTTGCTTTAACCGAAGCAGGTTACATATTGGTTAGATTGGCTCAAAGTTTTGACACCTTGGAATTGAAACCAGATACAGAATACCCTCCACCAAGATTAGCCCATTTGACTATGTGTTTGTTTGATGGTGCGCTTGTCAAGATGGATTAATTAGCTAAATGATTGCTTACAATGATCGTAATATTTATACTGTAATACATATATCTATATTTACTCAGAGTAATTCCTGAAGTTACTGGATGGGGGAAAGTAAGTGAGTGGTTTTTTCCAGATTTTAACTCAATTTGAAGTCGGAAGTGTTGTTAATAGACTTCTACTAAAACTTAGTTGTCACATTAGAGTGGTTTAATACACAATCGCGATGACATGGGTCAACAGCATCATTGGATAAAAACGAATAACTATCGACTTTGCAAAATCCTCATTACAATGAACTAACCCACACAAGTTAAAACCAATTAATGTTATATGGATCACAATTTGTTAAATCGAATGACGACTTTGTTACCTTGTCTTGATCACCACAAAGAAGAACAAAATAGTTGTGACTGTTGCCATTGAAACCGTGAAAAAAAGTATCTATACTAGAATTAGAAATAGTTTATCATGTCATAATTCATTGTAATGAATACCAATGTGACTATTTATATATATAAAGTATGTTTATTAGATCTTATAAAAAAAACCAGTCAGTTATAATTTATAATAGTTGATGTATTTTCCTTCTTCCTCCTTCACTTTAATCTGAATCATGATGCGATTTTTAACATGTTTGTAAAATGCACTAATTAGGAAATTCGCAATCAAGAGCCGATCTCTTTAATATAAAGGAAAAAATAAAATCAATATAAAAAAAGGTTCGTGTACTTGGTTACAAAGATGCATTGATTTGTTTCAAATGACAACTCTGGTAAAACCTTAATATTAAGCATAAAAAAAAACAGAATCAAGAATTAATTAATAACAAACTACCAATCAACAACGAAGAAGAAAAGCAATTCCTATACATTATTTCTTTTTACTTTTTGTTTGCTTGTTCATTTTCTAATATTTTATTATATTACATTATATTATAATATAATTTATTCACAATCAAAATACTAGACTAAATGACAGTACCTCCCTTTAGACCCTACGGAGGTGAAGATATAAGAGTAGTTAGTGATGTTTCAAGATTTGACTATGGAGAAACTGATCAAAAGATAAGATCAAGAAATACCACCCCTACAAGACCAGTTGAAGATATTGATGATACTGTATCATCAAGTAAATTAACTTTAGATACAATAATTCCCTTATATTCAACCAAGATCAATGAAGGAAATAAATACAGTCGATTAAAACAACAAGATGATAATACTAGCAGACAACATGATTCACCACCTAAGGAGGAAATTACACCAGAACCAATTTATTTACCAAAAAGGGACATGACCAAGACAAAGAAAGTACGAAATAAATATTCATTTGCTGTTCAAGTACCACAGGATCATTTGGGTTATATTAAGGAAACACAAAGTCAATCCCCTGTAACGCCTACACCAGCACCGATACCGTCTCCACCACCTGTCCCTCCACCAAAGGACAGGACCCCGAAAGGTAGCATTGCAAGAGCAGGTACAACATCTCCTTATCCTACCAATAATGATAGTAACTTACCTGCCATGCCTCAGCCATCCCTGACGTTTTCTCGACTGCAACCACATTCACGTAGTGCTTCTGGAACAGGTGATAGTGCAAGCATTTTAACACCGCAACAACAATTAGAAAGACATTTGATTAAACAAGTGATGAATCGTCCAGTTATCAGTATCAGAGGAGAAAGGTTTGGACCACAATATAAAGATGAGCATTTTTCAATAAGTGCCAATTTTGTGTTGTACATATTTGAAGTATGTTGTAGTGTTGTTGAAATTGTGTTGAGTTCTTTATTATTACAACACGATTCTGATATTGCCGGAGGATATTATCGATATTTAATAGCCGATGGGATTATTTCATTAGTTATTGCGTTATTATTTGCTTTACAGATCATTAATTATGAAGTTAGAAATGGAAGTTTCTATTGTTTGGTTGCCACCATTTGTAAATTTGCTGCATTTATTGTCGTTATTACAACTGTTTTCCCTGAAATAGATTACAGAACTGATGATATTTGGAGTATGAGACGAGGTATGGGTGCCATTGTTATTATATCTACATTTTTATGGGTAACAAATATGGTGATGTTTGTTACAACATTATATATTTCAAGATTGAACTTACTTGAAGATTTGAATTTTGATTATAGCAGAAAGGGAATAAATGATGAATTTAATCAACTTCCTGCTGCCCCAAAACCGAGTGGTGCTATTGAAGATGGTGGTGCACCAGTAAGAAGATCTAGTTCAAAAAGACGCAAGCGTCAATCAATTGATCAAGAAGAAGAGCAATTAAAGGAATTTTATCTCAATCAAAATGGTGAATTATTTCAATTGAATGAAGAATGGGAGAAAGAACAATACCGAGGAAAGAATAAAATATTGGTATATACTTTTTAGACATTAAAAACGTTGTGATATTAATTATTTGTATACGTTTTGTTTTCACTCTCTAGCCATGAATGTTTTTTTTTTTTTTTGCAGCAATTGTTTTTCTGGGACAAGATAATATGAGAAGAATATCAAAAGAATACCATCCAATTATAACAAACAATATCACTAAAGATACATTTAATAAAAAGCAAGAAGAACTTTCTTTGGAAATCTTTTACTTTATTTTTACTACTTCTTTTTTTTTTATTAATATCTATTCCCTATCTCGTATCTGTGTTTGTCAAAATCTTCTTCATGATTTTAATCTATTGGTATCTTATTGCTTTCGTTCAAAGTTTAGTTCTACCACCAGAATGGCCAAATATTGTGAAACCTACTTTATTTTCACTTAGGGAAACAAAGCTGAAATTATTTACTTCATTACAATCATTAATGACAGCTAATAATCCGTATCAAAATATGAGTATATCTTCATTGCCTACTACAATTGATATGAATTATGATTTTCATGGTAATAATAATAAAGATCAAGTTGAAAATACTACCTTATTGTTTATTCCTAGAGAATTAATTAATCCAACTATGTTTCAAACCTTAGGTTTAATGAATTTAGTTTCTAGTATGAATGATAGTTCTGGAACAACAAGTCAAAAATGGATGAATCTAACATCAACTGATCAATTATTAATTCCTGATGTATTTAAAACTTTTTTCATATTTAATACAACTACTCCATCAATTGTTAATTCATTATTTAAAAATTATCAAAATCAAAATCATCAAATTAATAATTTAAATAAATTTTTAATTAGAAGTATTCCATTTGATATGCCAAATTTATTAACATTAATTGATTATTATATGGTTGTTCCTGGAATTCCTCATCATACTCAAGATATTAAAAATAAAACTTCAAATATTTATCACAAGAGTGTTTTAAGTTTACCTAGTGAATATTTACCAATTTTTAGAAATCAATTAAGTGAAATGAAACCTATGATTGTATTTATGTTTAATGAAACAATTCCGGATTTAAAAGCAACAACAACTACAACATCATCAGGAAATTCAAATTCTCCAATTATTTCAATTAAAAATTACCTAAGTAATACAAGTATCTCTTCATTTTTTGATAAATTTGCTAATATATGGTTAAAACAAGTTAATTATGATTCTTTGATTCATGCGGTATATTGTAATGTAAATCCAAATAACCAACAAGGTAGCTATTGCTTGAAAATTCAAAATCAAATGATTCATATCTTACCAGCATTTAAAAAAATTATTCATCATGATCAACCTGATCCACATACAATACTTGAAGGTGATGATGTTGATGAATCTGAATTAGTTTTAGAATCAAAGAAGCCATTACTTTCACAATCCATAAATGTTCTGATTGGTCTGAATCAAGACAATGAGGATCTTGTTCAATCACAAGCATTAAGACAAATTCATGATAAATTAAGATATAAAAAGGAAAAAACTAAACAATCTTCACAAGGATTTGTACATGATCCAAAAGCATCGATTGAAAAACTTGATGAGAAATTCGATGATGCTATGGATTATAAAATTACAAAATTGATGCTTAAAAAGGAAGAAATTAAAGATAATTTTGATTTAAAGAAAACTAAATTAATGAATTCAATGGAAAATAAATTAGATAATTTAGATGATAAAACTGATTTATTGGCTGATTCTTTAAAACGAAAGAAGAATGAAATGTTGTTGTATAAATTCAATCCTAGATTATTTCAAAAACAAGAAGAAAAACCAAAAACTGATAAAGATGGAGGTAATAAATATGATAATATTGGAATTGATGAAAATTATGATTCTGATTGTGATAAATTAGGTAAAACTTCAATTTATGTTAATGATGGTAAAGAATATATTAATAAAAGAAATCAATTTTATGAACCAATGGATTCAAAAGTATCTTTCCCAGATCAAGGATTTATACTACCTTTGGAATTAATCAATTTTGAAGAAGAAGAGCATAAAATTCCAAGACATAAATCATATAGTCAAGTGGTTAATTTACAAACTGGTAAAGCTTTGAAGAGGAAGAAACGACTGGTTCAGTTTTTAGCTAACGAAAATGATAAAAATTGCCAGCCAATCACGTGGTACAATATTTTCCATTATAGCATTTTTGGTGAACCAAAATTCTGTAATGACGAATATGAAGCAACTTAGATGATGGTCATTAATGTATAGTGACAGAAATATAAATTGAAATGATCCCACCTTCGTTTTAAATTATCCTTGGTGCTTGCCTTGCTTCTTCTTTTTTTCTATAATATATATATATATATATATATATATATATTCCCTAAGCAAATGATTAAATTCAAATAATAAAATAAAATAAAATAACTAGACACGTAAAAGAAATAGAAAAAAGAAAAAGTAAATACTAATAATAAGAATCAATCCAACATAAATATTAATACATATTTACATATATCTGGAGTAATAAGTTGCTTTTGTTTCTTTCATTTCTTTGGATTTAATTAAAATTGGTTCTGCTATCATTATTGTAAAAACCACTATTATCCTGCCTTGCTCCATATCTTTGTGAATATTGATTTTGTGGTGAAGCTACGCTTCCGGTGTACATTCCTGTTGTACCATAGCTGAACCCAGAATTGCTGGTTGCGCTTCTACCACCAGAAGACGATGGCGGTACAGCATTATATGGATTACCAACAATGGTGGAATTTGGCTCCGTTGGTTCCATGAAACTTATTGAATCTCTATCATAATTGGAGGAAGTGTTGGTCAAAGCTGCACCTCCTGGCCCACTAGGATTACGGTATGATGGTGAACCTTCATCATAGGAATCGTCATCTTCAAGCACCGTTGTTCCTTGTTGCTTGTCAATTGGTTTACTGTGTTCATGACCCTTCATTGCAGTGGCACCCAATGCCATCAATTCCATATCTTCACCGCTTCCATTCATGCCTCCTTTACTCAAATCACCTTTAGAGTTGTCAAATCTTGGCAAGAATGAAACTCTGTCGTCCTTCATAGGTTGGTATCTGGTATCTGGGTTCTTGTACAACAAGGCAAGGACACAGGTAATAATGGTGAATAACAACAAAAACAAGGCAAATACAGCATTCAAAACAAAATAAACCACAGCCATAACTGAAGAAACAACATTTGGTTGATTGAACACCATGGAGAAAAACATGAAAAATAACGCATTGATGAAATTAATAACACTGATGGTAATATTGAACGCATTGGTTCTCTTATCCATAAATGGACGAATCCAAATCACAACAACCATGTGAATTAATTCAATAACCCAAACGATAACGGATTGTGGTCTACCGTGCTCTTGCAAAACAGCCACAAATAAAGACTTGAGGAAAATATAAGTCAATGAAAACAAAATGAACCAATATTTGTCGGCACGAAATTGGACATAAAGGAAACCAAATCTATTCAAGAATTTACCATCTCCAAATAACAAATAAGCTGGATTGTTGAATTGACGTACTGATTTTCTACCCATGATCCAGACTCTAATCGAAGCTTGCAATAATAAAATAACAGTGACAGCTAATAAAAATACGGCAACGACAACAGTTCCCGCAGAGTCTCTTGAGGTAAATTCCCAAATACACAATAAACTGATTTGTGGTAAGGCAAGCACCAATAAACGGTACAAGGTACCTTTAATAATAAAACCCCATTGTTGTCTATATTCATTAAACTTACCTTCATTCATAACTTTGCTTCGAATCAAAATCTCAATGACAGCTTTAAACAACATCAAACAAACAACCATGACAAATATGAAGAAAAACAAAAATTGAATACCAGTCATAAATAAATCGGTAATTTCAATTCCCGCTAAATATGCAACTCTTTGGATACCTCTCAACACCAAAATTTTACCTGCCAAATCGGAGGCTTTTTCATCTGTTGAGTATAAATCAGGATCCAATGAATCTGAGTAGCCAAATGAATCAGAATCCAACATGATATTAGCCCTCTTAGTCAAGTGACTAACAATCTCTGGCAGATTCTCAAAGAAACTATCCATAATATATGTACTAGAACGTTTAACAAACTTCTTTGCAAATTTTTGCACGGAAATAGAAAGATAAGAAGATTTTAAAATATCAGTAGAAGTACCACCTGTTGATTGAACATACCAGTTGGCGATATCTTGAACAAATCCAACTCTGACAATACCCATGGACCACATGAAATTTTGAGCCCAGGCTGCAGCCAATGGTGGGACTCTGGCAACAGCCATCATGGCAGTGATAGCCAAGGATTGGAAATAAACAAACAAAGACATAGAATTGGAAGCAATATGGGCTGCAGTATTGGAATGGCCAATGACAGAAACAACACCCGAGGTGATAACCCCCAAACCGGAAACAGCAGCAATTGGCCAAGCAGCATACTTGGTTTGGACAGTTCTACCATTGGATAAAGTCGTTTCTACACATGCCAATTGTTCATATGTATCAGTGTCGTAAACGACAACTCTAACTCTGGCGTCCAAATCAGGAATGGTATAAGCAATACCAGGAATGTCCTTAGTAACGGAGGTACCAAGCTTATAACTAGAATCCAAGTCCAAGTGACCACTAGTTAATGGACAAAGCGGGTTATTTTTCAGGTTTGCACTATTTTCGTAATCAATGTCACATAATGAAACATTTCTTTGCAAAACATTTAAACCATAAGCAATCAAATTGACATTGGCACCAACGGTTTTATTATCAATGGAGGATAAGGCAACGACGTTGAAATATACAGTGTTATTACCAGGAAAAAAGACGATATCAAAGAAGGAAGCTGTGAATTGTGAATTGTCCATACATGTTAAAAGGGATGAAGATTTAATATATCTTGCAGCATGAGTTAGGGACAACAACGTTGTCACCCATATGAGTATAAATGATTTAAAAAATAGCATCGTGTAGATAGATAGACAGGCAGATGCGAATGTGTTATATGATGGGATTGTGTGCTTGTAACAAGCTATACTTGTATTGTTTGTGTTTCTTACAGCACGATTGATAAATTATTTGAGCTCCTGATCTAGATGTAAAAGTATCGGGATTTCTTTTTTTTTTTCTCTCTCTCTCTCTCTCACTCGTTATAGAGATGTGTGATAATGATGAAATCGCTTGATAAATTAGATGAAAAGGGGAAGGCACTCAATAAGAGGGGGTGTGGTTGATGATAAGGTTGAAATAAAAGCGATAATAGCTAAAGTATTTTTCTAAATCAATAAATAATTGGTTGGAAAAAGGAGAATAAAGAAACAACGAAAAAAAAAATACTTGTTGTTGTTGTTGTTATAATTGATTTGTAGGAATCAGTAAATAAGTAGTGAGAATTTTTTTTTATTTTTTATTTTATTTTATTTTATTTTGGGAAGGTTTTTTATTTTTTTGACCCAAGGCTTGCTGCAGTAATTACTGAGAGAAAACAAGACAGACTAAAAAAAAAAAAGAAATAACATTAACAGTGAGTGAGAGACAACCACCACCACGAAAATAACAACAACAACAACAACAACAACAACAACAGAAAAATTTATGAGCTATTTTTAAACCAAAAATTATCGGTACAGCCACACGACCTCAGATAGTTTCTCGGGGCAGGGTAGACAGGGGGGTCAGGCTGGAAGAGCACACATCGACAGAATGTTAGTACACTAAAAAGGCATAGCATAGACGATACCTCCTTAATCTGCAACAACTAATAATCACAAAACGTTGTTGATAATTTCACAACAATTTTTTTTTCTAAGATGTCAAGTCAGGTTACGAAATTTCACTCTTTAATTGATCTAGCGTCAGCTATTCAGTGCTGGTATAGCTAATGTGTCTTCCCCCTCTTCCCCCCCCCCTTCATGTTTCAGAGAGAAGAAAACGAAAATAAATAACAAAGTCAAAATTACATGGGATTATTAACATAGCCCATTTAATTACATCAATTGTAGTAATATTTTTTTTACATAAACTCTTGGTATTACGTAACACATAGAAATCTTAAAACACCCAGGTCGTGTCTTAGATTACAAAAAAAAGAAAAAGAAAAAGAAAAAGAAAAATTCAACTGAAGTAAGTGAGTGACTGACTGACTGAGTGACAGATGGAGAAATTGGTTGCAATGAGAGATGAAATTTCTACTTTCAGAAAAAACGAGATTCATTTTATTTTGTATTATAAACAACAAAAGAAAAAAACTTGCAGTTTCGCTCAGTATCTGCAAATCTGGTACATGTCACATGACGTCACTAGACCAAACTAAAATCTAATTCCAATATAAAATCTCGCGTAAATACGTACAAACAATTGACGTCAATCAAACATCATTTCAATGTATGTAACTAATAATATATGTATAGTATTGTTTAATATGGAATACCATTGGTGAGTCTTTGGAACTCATCGTAACCTTTAGTATAGAAACTTTCCATAGATTTTTTGATCAATTTTCTGAAATACAATGCTGCCTCTTTTTCAGACTTGCTTGGAACAAAACGTTGTCTTAAATTCTTTATGGTGTTTTCTTTGAAACAAGGTAATCCACTTTCTAACATTGGCGTAACAGTTCTAACAATCAATTCCATATATGGACGACAACTCAAATACCCCTTGATACACAATTCTTCAAACCATTTGAAACTTTGTGTGGTGTCGCTACCCCCTAAAACCAGAATCATTTCCAGTGTCAATTTGAATGGAGCAGCTTCAAATTTAACACCACCTGGAACAATATCAAAACAGAACCCAAAATCAATATGTAATATGTGACCCTCGTCATCATACATAATATTACCATTGTGACGATCCTTAAATTGCAACAAATACGAAATGATCGAGTATGCAGCTAATGATTTAACCAAGTTATTACGAGCATTTTGGAAATCAATCAGATTTTCAGGACCAAATTTGGTGATAAAATATTCATATAACCCATTAACCGCTTCTCTACCCAACATATCTCTCGAGGTGGAATTTGGCAACACGTCAATAACACCACATCCTGGTGCAGTTGCTGTAACTCTATATGGGAAAACATACAAATCCAATCCTGCATTACTCCAAATAGTTCTAAATATGGAAATCAACTGTAATGCCAACACATCTTGACGACAATCATCACCAACCTTGAAAATAGCACTTTGCCATTTCTCAATTTCATAAGTCGTCTTCATTCCATGTTCATCATAATCAAAAACATCTTTCTTGATTTTAAAGGTAGCCATAAATGGTGCCTTTGCGTGTGATTGTAATGGTTTACCCAGTTTACGGTTAATATCAACAACAACACCATCTGGATTCGAAGGCAAGTATACTCCTGGTTCAACTTTAATAAGAGCCATTTCTTCATCAATCTTTTCCTTCTTCTCAGCTTTGGACTTCTTGATGTATGGCTTCAACTTACCAGAAATACTAGTGACTTCATTGAAAAATCCAAACTCTTTTTCATAGAATTTCAAATCTTGAGAACTAAAACTCTTCAACATTGTATTTTGAATACGATCCAATGTTGGTTTAATCTCATCGGGATCAGTACTATCTTCATCTTTATAACTATTGGCCAACATATTCCAGATAATTTGATGTGCAAATAATTGTGAAACTTTGGCTGTTTCAACAATAAATCTTTCCACGTACCCCTTGTAGTCAAATCTTAAAGATTGCACAATTTGTGGAACGTAAAAAAATGTCAAATTAACATCATGGCTTTCCAATGATCTCATAGTATACTGTAATACAAATGAATTGGATCCAAAGGGTGGTAAAAACAACGTAATGCTGTCAATTGGAGACAAGCAAGCCCAGAACAACAAATGGTACGAAGGCATATGAGTACCCGCATTGATGCCAATAAAGAATTGTACAGCATCAGGATAATTGATAGCAGCCAATGGATTATTGATAATCAATTTTTGCAACAAATTGTCCAAATTCTTCAACTTGTATCTCATAGCCAAGTTAATCGCCAAAATTGGGTCAATATCATAAGCACTAATCAAATGTTGACCGCCAATTTGCAATGTGGCATATGTTCCTAATGTTTCATTTGGATTTAAGGTATTCAACCAAACTGTAAACTTGTTGATTTCATCATCCATGAAAAATAACAAAATCTTGGCCTTCATATCAATCTTTTCCAGTTTGAAATTACTAATACTACTGGTGAATCTAGACACCTCCTTCATAATAATCAATTCACTCTTAAATTTTAACTTGTTGGCCCCAAATGGATATTCACTTCTTTGTCTAAACCAAGTTAATGCACCATCCAAAATCAATCCGGTCAAATACCTGCTGCTTCTAGACCCTAACTTGATATGATATTGTAAAACTTCATACGAAAATTTAATTAATTCAAACCGAACCAATCTAGACATTGGATGATAACTGGCATGAATAAGATTTTTTAAACCAACTTCTATAAATTTTGTGAAGATTTTCAATAAATGGTCACTTTGATTTAAAGTGGCTTCAAAATTACTGGCAAATAATCTAATGATTTCTAAATGAGGGGCAAAACTATTGGATGCCAACTCAGCAGTCTTGTTAACCAAATTTCTATTACTTGGTGCATATTCCATTCTGTCAAATTCAGGATGAACCAAATCATGCTCTTGACTAAATAACCCTTTACGCAACTTGATTGACTCTTCCCATTTCTTGGCTATTTCACTCAACAACAAAATAGACAATTGTGGTTTATCCTTCATAACAGCAAACCAAACCCCACTGGCAGTAATCATAATCAGAGGAATAAACATCGTGAATGGGATTTCTACTAAGTATCTCACCAATTCAGCATTGTTGGAATCACTCAATAAAGTTAAACCAGCAATTTCACTCAACAATTTCATAATTTCATCATTGCTTGGATACGTGTCAAGTGCTGCGCTTGCCAATCTTCCCTTTATATGGTACACCTTCTCTCTAATAGCCTTGAACGCAATACCAGTTTCATCAACAGTACGCAACGGTAATTTATTCATGATCTCAGAAACAAAATTGCTTCTCCAAGACAATTGAGATACAATAGTTGGTAACGTGTTCAAAGTATTGGCATTGGCTAATGTAATAGCAGATGTTTCTCTGTCATGAGAAGAAATTGAACCAGCCATCTCCAAAGCAAACGATAAACCAAATTGAACTGGATAATCAAACTGTAAACTTTCATTAGCTGTGATATATGATTGAATCAAACTCTTGACGTCAATATTACACTTGTGCAACAAGATTTTCAACCAATGCTTACATTTATCATGGAAACGGTTGAAAGTACTACCTCTCCAGCTGTAATCATCTGACATTAATACCTTAATACCAGTACATCTAGCTCTAAACACAGTAGTAGGCTCATACTCATTAACATCACCGTCAGCAATGCTTTGGAATAATAAAGTCAACAAATCAAATAAAGCAAACAAACTCTTCTTGTGACATAATGAAGATGGCACTTTACTGATTAATAAATCACAGCATTGAATAGCCGCGTCTTGCATTTCTGGAACTGGGTGACAGCAATCAATCAACATGGTTCTCAATTGCTCAGCAATTTGATCAGAGTTGAATTGTTTATTTGCTCCTGTGTTGATTAACAGAATAAAATCTTTCACAATCTTGAAGGAAATATGACCCAAGTACTTGTCAACACCAGAAATTTTAAATGTCGGATCAGTAAAATATAACAACGAATCAGAACAGTTACCACTTCTAACTCTCAAACTCTCAACAAACACAGCGGCAGATAAAAACATCAATTTAGGATACGACAAAGTACGATGAACTTCAAATATAGCACCCAAGTAATGACGGTGGTCTTTAATATTATGATTAGATGACCCTCTTCTCAAAACAGTATTCAATTCGATTGAAGTCTCGGTTCTATCCCATGATAACTCTGAGGCTAATGGTGGGGAATTATAAGCAATTCTTTCTAATTCATCTCTAAAAGTTTTGGTATTTTTGGAATTGATATTATATCCATGAACCACCATGTTGAACCAAATGTTTCTAAACAAATTAATGGTGACTGTACTTTTGATTTCCAAAGGTGCTTCGCCTAACCTAACATTAGGCAATAATGCCGCCAATGGTTTTAAGTAAACAGCAATTTGATCACCCACTTCACTAATCTCATTATGAGATCTATGGTGTTCAAGTTGTTGTACATCACCTTTACTGATAATTGCTTGCAATAATTCATGAAGATATACAGTAAATAACAGATTCGAAACATCCAATTTCTCAGAAAGTAAAATCTTGCTATCGTTCAAATAACCCAACAATATCAAATTCTTCTTTTCTAAAGCATCAAATGATAATTTGTTCAATAATCTAATGAGAATAACAAATTCTCTTTCTGGTAAGAATGGAGCACAGGAACATAACCCCTTCAAAATCAATGGTCCAATTGATGAATCTATCTTGTTAACCTTCTGTGATAAAATGGTGCATGCCAATGCTGGAACAGTTTCATCATTGCAAGCTTCACAAACTTCAATAATACCAGTAACAGCATTTTCACAAACTTTACGATAATCATTTTCATCAAATTCGCTTGAGTTTGCACCTTTACTGAAAGCCTGTGAGAAGGAAGTAATGGATGTTCTTCTTGATGATATTGGGGAAGCAAACATTTCCCGTCCAGATCCAGCGTCGTTGAAAGTTGAATTGGTAGTGGCAGCTCCTTTAAGCAATCTTCGAGCATTCTTTGAAGGCAACTGCAACCCTTCATTGCTGACAAATAAAAGATTGGTCAACGAATAAATGGTGGTAACCACGCTATCTTGTGGTAATTTCTTACTACCCAATCCAACAGCTTTAGAAGCTTTCAAACAATAGGCTGGTTGCAATTTAGGATTGGCAATAACGGATGTAAAGACTCTGGTCAACGATGGGCCAACACTTTCATCCTTATAAACCAATAAAGAACCAAATTCAAAGACAGTTAATCCTAAATCTGGATCTAACATGACATCTTTGATTTCAATACAAGACTTGAACAATTTCTTTGAAGTTTTCAAGTCTAAATTATCGGTAAACATACCACAACTCAAAATCTGCAAATTGTGACTTTTGGCCAAGTATCCTAATTTCAAACGATCATAAGTAGAGTAAACAATATATGTTTCACCACGATCTAAAAATTCCAACTTGCGCAACGCTAAAACTGTCAAATTGTTTATGATATCCATATGTGATCTGGAGAAATCCAAGTTATCCTTAGCAAATATGGCATGATTGGTTGTGTTGTTGAATTCTTCATATTTGCTAGCAACTTTTTCCAAAATATACTGCAACAATGACTTACCCTTGTTACCAATAATACCATTGACAATAGCACACATCAATCTTGATAAACTTTCAAGGTATAAAATTGGACTCAAGTTGATAACATAATCACGGTTCAATAAATTTTGATACTCGTTTGGTTCATCATACAAGAAATCAGAATAATTTTCAACGTCATTCAAAAAATCGGAATTATCAATATTTGAATCCAAACTCTTGAATATCTTGAATGTTCTTGAAGACAAGCTCAAGAAGTTAGCTTGTTCAATCAAACCATCCAAAACACCAGATAATGTCAAAAAATTTGTCAATTCTGGCTCAGTATTTCCAAAGAATTTGTCAATAAACTCGTTGAAAATATCAATAACTTCATCGATGTGTTGTTTGTTGTTCTGGAACCCCAAATTGATCAAACCTGTAGTCAACTTTTCACCTAATAAAGTCCATGGAGAAATGTTGACTGAATTGGAAACAATCGAATAAGAAAACTTTTGATCTGGCAACTCAAACAAATAAACCTTGAACTTATCAATCAAGACTTTGATCTGGGAAGTAACTTTGATTGGTTCTTTAGTAGCATCACTCAAAGCAATCAAAACTTCGTATTCCTTTTTGGCAATTGCAACTTCGGATAATTCTTGGTTTCCATTCAACTTATGCTTAGTTGCAATCCTTGGAGTAGATGATAATAATTTGGAAAAATCGTCCTTGTGAATCCCCGTGTTGATTTCTTTCAAACTGGATGGCTGGTTCTGAACAGTCAACTCAGCTAACTTCTTCAACGCTTCTCCACGAATAGAGCCACGGGTAATACCTGCGTAATCCATGGTCTAGCAAATTTGTTTAATGTAGATGAAAAACAAAATTACAAGAAGTGTAAATTATTGAAGATTTTAGAATGTATTTATTTGTGTTTATATTCTGGTTCTTTTTTTTTTTACGTTGTTGTTTCTCAGTCCTATGGGATTTTGTCTTCAAAGAATTAAAAAAAAAAAAAAGACAAATCTTTAATTACTTAGAATGGAAACCTAATAATCGCAATTTTCCCCGACTGCGAATATGAGTTTCCTTTTATTTTGAGTTACATGTGAGATTTGACTTGTACAAACTTATCACCATATCAACCCCACACATGCGAACAGAAAGAGTAAAAGGATATAAACTGCATAAAGTATTATCTTTCAGATAACAAGGGATATGTACGTTCGAATTTTTAAAAGAAACACATACCTACAGAAGTGTACGTCTCGTCACGATCTCTAAGGTTTAAAAAAATAAAGAACTGAATAATTAGCTATAAGAAAATACAAACAAATTCTAATCGATCTTGACAATAGTTCCGTCTTGTAAAGACATAGTCAAGTTTGTTAATCTCTTTGGTGGATACACAACTGGTGGCTTCAATTCCAAGGTGTCAAAACTTTGGGCCAATCTAACCAATACATAACCCGCTTCGGTTAAAGCAAATTGTTGACCTAAACAAATTCTTGGGCCTCCGTTGAACGGTAAATATGCCCATCCCAATTTTCTTGTTGATGGCTCGTTCCATCTTTCTGGTCTAAATTCTGCAGCATCGTCACCATAATAGACAGGATCTAAGTGAGTAGAATTTATACCATATGAAACAGCCTCGCCCTTTTTGACCAAAACAGGAGAATTGCCGTCTGAACCACCACCTCTTGGTAAAGTGGTGTTTTTGGTAGCAATTCTGAAATTTCTTGGAACACTTGGATAAACACGTAATGTTTCGTTAAGGAAAGCTTTCAAGTATTCACATCGTTTTAAACTTTCAAAGGTAATCTCTTCAATGCGAGATTCTTCACCAAGACCAAATTGGGATTCAACATCTTCTCTTAATTTGGCCCAAATATGTGGATTCCTAGCAAGTTCAAATACCGCAAATGACAACAACCCAGCAGTGGTATCTCTACCAGCTAATAAGATGTTCAATGATTGATCTCTCAATACATTAGGGTCTCTGGTTTGTTTAACCAATTCATACAAGAAAACATATCCACTTTGCTTTTCAAGCTCTTCAGGAGTGGCATCCAATGCTCTTTGGACATAGTAGTTGGTAAACTTGTGTACCAGTTTATTGCAATCTCTGAATTCCTGATTGTTTACAAGATAATAAAAATCTTGCACCAAAGTTCTAATAGCAAGATACTCTTGTGCCTTGTTGAACGATTCCGCAAAATCCTTTCTACCAACAAAGTCGATATCATCTTGGTTATACCCAATTGTTTCATCCTTCAAAGAGTGTACTGATTCACCAAACAAAAACTCAGTAGCTGAATCAACAGTGAATCGGAAAAACAATTCCTGGATATCAAAAAAACCTCCTTTGTTCTTGAGGATATGTTTTTTCAACAATTGGAAATGTGGCTCTAAAGAAGTGACATGGGCAACTTGTTCTCTTGCAAACTGTGGTCTCAACATAGCTCGACTATGTTTCCAACCTTCTCCATCCAAAGTGAAAATACCGTCACCTAATAATGGTTTGAAAAGTGTATGCCTCTTACCCAAGGAAAAATCACTGAATTGGGTTGCTAATAAAGCTTTGATATTCTCCGGATCTTTTGTGACGAGGAGCTTTGTTCCAAAGATGGTACTAACATAAGTACCCACACTTGGAATTTTCGAATTGGCAAATTTATAATCATTATATTCTTGAGCTCTACCTTCTTTCTTGAACTTAAGTGCTTTCCATCCGTTGATAATACCAAAAAAATTGTCGTGTAATTGGTTTGTGACAGGAGCAGCGCCCAATTGCTTCATCAACCGACGAGTGTGCCACATGTCAAATACTTTATGAAGGATAAATACCAATGGTAAGACCACGTACCAGTATTCAACAACTTGTTCGATCATTGTGGGTTGGAATATGTCTAATTGAAAAAAAAAAAGATCAATAAATTATGTTGTCGATGAAAATCGCTGGAAAAAATTTAAAGGAGACAACATACCAGAACATATATATATATATATATGTCCAACGTGTGTGGTTGCCTAATTGTTAGAAGGAGCGGAGTTTATTGCTTCTCCTTTTTTTTTTTTTGTTCTCCCTTTGTTACATCATTTTTTCTTTATGAAAGGAATCAATGATAAGTCAACTGAAACTATTTCTCCGTTAGAATTCCTTTAAACATATCTTCAGTGCTAATGAAACGGATAAATTTCGAGAGATCTAAATTATTTTCCATGCTCTTAATCCAAAATGACAGAAGGCATGTTTCATGCGTAGAACAATGTTCTTCCCCCTTTTTTTTGTTACTGTTTGCTTATTAAAGTTGGGTTGATGATTTGACAAAAAGAGAGGCAGTATTTGTGTCACATGCAAAATTGTATTGAATTTGTTACTACTCTCTCCGCCCAACTTTGCTTTTTCTCTCTCTCTCTTGCCCCTCATTTAGTCTTGATTGTTAGACCCTCCATGGTCGTGTATTTGTAACCGAAAAGAAGGATAGAAATTGTAAATCTCTATTTGTTTCTACCCGCTATATTACACAAAATTTGATAATGATTATCTCCGTCGTATGCTACACAATTATCTAAAAACTTATAATCTATGGAACTTGACATCAACACCGTCTGCAGCACACATATTGATCAACGCTTTCTTCCTTGGTGGATAAACTGAATCGGGATGTGATTCAACTGTTTCATATGTTTGCGCTAGACGAACTAACAAGTAGCTTGCCTCAATCAAAGTGTACTGTTGTCCCAAACACGTTCTTGGACCGACGTTAAAGGGCAAGTATTTACACCCCAAATTTTTCATACTAGAATCAAACCAGCGGTCTGGTCTAAACACATGGGCATCACTACCAAAATAAACCGGATCCAAATGAGTAGCTATGGAAATAAACCCAACAGATTGACCCTTTTTAACTAGAATTGGATCTTGACCATCTTTCCCTCCTCCTTTTGGTAATGTAGTAGTACATTTAGCAGTTTTCATATTTCTTGGAACTCCAGGGTACATCCTAAGAGTCTCATTCAAGATAGCTTGAACATATTTGAACTTGCGAAGTGAATCAAATGTAAGCAAGTCGGGTGATTCCAATCCAAAATTGGCATCTATTTCCTCTCTTAATCTTTCCCAGATAGTGGGATTTCTGGATAATTCTAGTATGGTGAATGCCATCAACTCAGCAGTTGTGTCTCTTGAAGCCATAATCAAGCTTAATGCTTGATCTCTAATGAACGTTTTGTTGGTCGTGTGTTTTGCAAGTTCCTGTACAAAGACAAATTTGTCGTTGCATGTATTTTCAAGTGATTTTTGCACCAAATAATCACAAAAAGCTTGCACAATTTGATTGGACTGTTTATATCTCCAGTCATTAGCTATCCAATAAAAATCCCCCAACAATAATCTTAGCATCATATAGTCTTGACATCTATCCCAAGCCTGGGTAAAATCATCATAATGTGGGACATCTTCCGATACAACTTGACCAAAAATAAACTCAATACTCAATTCCAATCCTAATTTTAAAAACTCCTGTTGGATGTCAAAATATCCAACCTTCCCATCTATTCTTTTCTGAAGGGTTTTGAAATGTGGTTCAAAATCATGTACCTTGTCAATTGATTTTCTATCAAACATGTTCCTTAAAACACTTCTTGTTGCTTTCCAATTTTCTCCTTCAAGAGTGAATATCCCCATTCCTAAAGATGGTTGCACGGCACTTGAACGTGTTCCATAATCAAACTTATCAAAACTGGAACTCAATAAAACTTTAATATTTTCAGGATCTTTTGTCATGATTAACTCATTACCAAGAACTTTGGTTACAAAAGTATGAACATGTGGGAATGGGACGTTATTGAATTGATCGATGGCGTAATCAATCGATGTGTGACATATAAGATGTTTCAATTCCGTGAACGTCGCCTGAATTCCAAAAAAACCTTTATTTATGTAATTCAAAGGCGGAGAAGCTTTGAACTTTATCATAAGATATGTCGTGTGATGATACTTGATGATTTTGCTGGTTGTGTAGAATATAATGAATATGATGTACCAATAATTGTAAATAAACGTAGCAGTTGTTTCTGTTAATGACATGGTCGATGGTTATGTATTATAGAAAACAAAAATGATATCCGGATATCATAATTTTTGTCCTATGACTGCTCTTTATATAATCCACTCTATGCTGCATTACGAAACTATGTGTACAATTAATCATTTCCAAAGAGAACATTTTACCAATAGTGATCTAATGTTTATTCTTGACTCAATACAATCACTCATCATACACAATGTCTAGTACTAGTACCGTCGGTGATTTTAGTACCTATTTTTAGCTCCTTTGTTTATTTTTGTTTATAATAATCTAAAATTTATATTTTGCAGTCATTTTAGTCCGGCACATTTGTATACTGCGAAGAAGATGATGACAAAAAAAAAAATACAATAAGATACAGTTGTACTGTCTACGAGATTTTGTCACTCTATCACTCTCGTAAAACAATCCAGTTGAACTACTGTAAACCCGAATCAAAAAAAAAAAAAAAAAACTGTATGACAATTACAGCAAGAATTGGCTTATCTAATCAACGGCCGATTGAATTCGATATATTTCGAAACAAAATGACACAGTGACACGAATTACTTGGCAGTGTTAGTTCTACAATATGAGAAACTAATTGATACTAGCCACACTAGCGATGACTTCTAGTTGTACAGCTGCAAATGCATCTTAAACTTGCGCTTATGTAATCAGCGCTAGTCACACAATGATTGTTAATAATGCCATTATAATAACAATAAATTGAACTAATGTAGCAAAGTTGATGGCGTATATTCAACTATGCTACGTTGAAAAGTCTTAGCAATGCCACAAACGGTATTCAAAAATCGGACGACTTTTCACGATAAACATACACACACATGCATATATACACAAGATCATTCTTAATGGATCTGGCACCATAGACAATACTGGATGGTGGTATACTAACAATTGTTAATAACACGTGTTATTATTTCCATTAGGGATTCGTGTTTCTATGCTTGTTCTAAAAATGATAAGTCAGGTATATTTAGATAACAATCTAATAAATGTGGCAACCGATTAATTGGTCAGATAGTATATCAAATCAATTCGGTCTTATTAAATTGCAAGGTTGAGATAAATAATCAAACATACTACAAAGGCGTCTATTGTGCTTCAATGACAAATTGCTAAACAGTATAACGTACAACCAATTCCACATATTTATAATAGATTGTAATTACATGATAGTACGCGTATCCCCCCACAAAAAAGCACATAATCACAAAGACACCAAACTATTAAAACTATATCGTATCACGTGCAGATGGCACGTGCACACACCTACAATGTACACGACTTTTCTTGATGAGATGGATTTTTTTTTTTTTTTCATTCTACTCTTCTCTAAATTTGCCTTTCTTTTTTTTCTTTTAGAGTCATCTTTATTTACATAACAAAGGGAACCACAACAACGTTTATACCACTATTACAATAGTACTATAAAAAAAAGAACAGTTGTTGATCTATTTGTTGTTGTTATTTTTCATTTTATTTTTTTATAATATTTCTTTTTCATAAATTAGATTTTAATACCAAGATTTATAAGTACACATAATGGCTACTAGAACTCAATTTGAAAATTCCAACGAGGTTGGTGTCTTCTCCAACTTGACCAATTCCTATTGTTTAGTAGCAGTTGGTGGATCCGAAAACTTTTATTCTGCGTTTGAAGCTGAATTAGGAGACATAATCCCAATTGTACACACCACTATTGCTGGTACCCGTATTGTGGGGAGAATGACATCTGGTAACAGAAGAGGTTTGTTAGTTCCTACTCAAACAACTGATCAAGAGTTAATGCATTTGAGAAATTCCTTACCAGATTCCGTTAAAATCCAAAGAGTTGAAGAAAGATTATCTGCTTTAGGTAATGTTATATGTTGTAATGATTACGTTGCTTTGGTTCATCCAGATATTGAAAGAGAAACTGAAGAGTTGATTGCTGATGTATTAGGAGTTGAAGTTTTCCGTCAAACCATTGCTGGTAACGTTTTAGTTGGTTCATATTGTGCATTAAGTAACCAAGGTGGTTTGGTACATCCACAAACTTCTATACAAGATCAAGAAGAATTATCTAGTTTATTACAAGTTCCATTGGTTGCTGGTACCGTAAATAGAGGTAGTTCAGTTGTTGGTGCTGGTATGGTTGTTAATGATTGGCTCAGTGTTACTGGTTTAGACACCACTGCCCCAGAATTGTCTGTTATTGAATCCATTTTCAGATTACAAGATGCCCAACCAGATGCTATTGGTGGTAACTTGAGAGATACCTTGATTGAAACTTATTCTTAGAGATACAGGTGTATTAGTCTATCATTGATGTGTAATTTTTTTTTTTTTTCTTTTTCTTTAATACGGGTCTCTATTTTTCTTTTTTAGAAAACGAATGTAACAGTAATGAATTGTAAAAGTACCTTTAGTACTGAGTATGATCTTTATTAGTAGGTTTGTCGTGTATTTCCAGTTGATTAAAAATAAGCTCCCAAATCATGTATTTCTATACTGGAATGGAGAAAGTGTTAATGTACGGCACGATGTTGATAATGTTGGTCAATTTTTGACTGCGAACCTTACCAAATGGAAAATACTTAAAACGACTGTAAAGTAAAAACAAAAAAAAAAAAAAACTCCGAAAGATGAACTACTATACCTTGATTTGATTGAAAATAACAAAGGGGTACTTCATTTGTGTCAATCTCCTGAATATTGCATCATTTAATAAAAAAGACTCATCGCTTTTGAAAATGCATCTGAGTCAGAGTCAAAATAATAATTCGCCTGAAAGAACGAAAAAAAAAAAAAAAATTTTTTTTGCAGCGTTGTGCGATAAAGGAGAAATGGAAAACGAAAAATTTTAGATCTGGCGAGGTCGAATGGGTGAGTTCCCAGTATTGTTATAAATAAACGATAAATTTCTTCCATTTTTTTTTCTACTTCTTCTTTTAATGCACGTTTTTACTTGAATCCTATTTTCACTTCTATTTCTTTTTAATATCAACTATACATTACAAGAATGGTAGCTGAACTCATTGACGGTAAAGCTATTGCTTTAGATCTCCGCACTAAAATCCATGATGAGATCGAACAATTTCAATCTAAACACCAAGACTTCAAACCCCACTTAAGTATCATTCAAGTAGGTGAACGTCCTGATTCTACCACTTATGTCAAAATGAAATTGAAAGCTGCTGAAGAAGCCAATATTGGTTGTGAAATCATTAAATTACCTGAAGATATCTCCGAATTTGAATTGTTGAGTCAAGTTGAAAAATTGAACAATTCTTTGGACGTCGACGGTGTCTTGGTCCAATTACCATTACCTAAACATATCGATGAAGTTAAAGTCACCAATGCTGTTTTGGCCGACAAAGACGTTGATGGATTTGGTCCATTCAATGTTGGTGAATTGGCCAAGAAAGGTGGTGAACCATTGTTTTTGCCATGTACTCCAATGGGTATTATGTACTTGTTGGAAAAATCCAATGTTGACATTGAAGGTAAAAACGCTGTTGTCTTAGGTAGATCCGATATTGTTGGTAAACCAATTGCTAACTTGTTGACTAAAGCTAATGCTAACGTTACTGTTGTTCATTCCAAAACACCATTGGACAAAATCCAAAAATACCTTGCCGATGCTGATATCGTCGTTGCCGCAATTGGCCAACCTGCTTTTGTTAAAGGTGAATGGTTGAAAGAAGGTTCTGTTGTCATTGATGTTGGAACTAACTTTATCCCAGATGCCACTAAGAAATCCGGTCAACGTATGATTGGTGATGTCGAATTCGATGTCGCTAAAGAAAAAGTTGCTTTGATCACCCCAGTTCCAGGTGGTGTTGGCCCAATGACTGTTGCTTGTTTGTTGGATAACGCTGTCACTGCTGCTAAAAGACACTACCAAGCCAACAACCAAACTCCAAAATTCACCAACCCTTTAAAATTAAACTTGCAAAACCCAGTCCCTTCCGACTTTGAAATTTCTCGTGCTCAACAACCAAAAAGAATCACCCAAGTCGCTGAAGAAGCTGGTATTTTGGACTCTGAATTGGAACCATTTGGATTCTACAAAGCTAAAGTTTCCTTGGATATCTTGAAACGTTTGCAAAACAAAGAAAACGGTAAATATGTTTTGGTTACTGGTATCACACCAACTCCATTGGGTGAAGGTAAATCCACCACCACTGTTGGTTTGGCTCAAGCTTTGGGTGCTCATTTGAACAAGAATGTTTTTGCTAATGTTAGACAACCTTCTATGGGTCCAACTTTCGGTATCAAGGGTGGTGCCGCAGGGGGTGGTTACTCTCAAGTTATTCCTATGGATGAATTCAACATGCATGTTACTGGTGATATTCATGCTATTACCATGGCTAACAATTTATTGGCTGCTGCCATCGACACCAGAATGTTCCATGAAAGCACCCAAAAGGACGGTCCATTATACAAGAGATTGGTTCCAGAAAAGAAAGGTGTTAGAAAATTCACTCCTTCTATGTTGAGAAGATTGAAGAAATTGGGTATTGAAAAAACGAATCCTAACGAATTAACTCCTGAAGAAGTTACCCAATTTGCCAGATTGGATATCGACCCAGAATCCATTACCTGGAGAAGAGTTGTTGACTGTAACGATAGATTCTTGAGAGGTATCACTGTTGGTCAAGCCCCAACCGAAAAGGGATTCACCAGAGCAACTGGTTTTGATATCACCGTTGCTTCTGAATGTATGGCCATCTTAGCCTTGGCCAACTCCTTGGAAGATATGAGAGAAAGATTAGGTAGAATGGTCATTGGTTCCTCTAAAGCTGGTGTTCCAATTACTTGTGAAGATATCGGATGTGCTGGTGCTTTAACTGCCTTGTTGAAGGATGCCATTAAGCCAAACATCATGCAAACCTTGGAAGGTACTCCAGTTTTCGTTCATGCTGGTCCATTTGCCAACATCTCTATTGGTGCCTCATCTATTTTGGCTGATAAGATGGCTTTGAAATTAGCTGGTACTTCACCAGACTTGTCTCCTGAAGAAAAGAAAGAACAAGAAGGTTATGTTGTCACTGAAGCCGGGTTCGACTTCACTATGGGTGGTGAAAGATTCATCAACATTAAATGTAGATCTTCTGGATTGGTTCCAGATGTCATTGTTATTGTTGCTACTGTACGTGCTTTGAAAGTACACGGTGGTGGTCCAGAAGTCAAGGCCGGTGCACCATTGGCTCCAGAATACACTCAAGAAAATGTTGAATTATTAAGAGCTGGTTGCTCAAACTTGGCCAAACATATCTCCAACGCCAAGAGCTATGGTTTACCAGTTGTTGTTGCCATTAACAAGATGTCCTCTGATTCCGATAAGGAGCATGAAGTTATCAAAGAAGAAGCTTTGAAAGCTGGTGCTGTTGATGCCATTGTTTCCAACCATTGGGAAGAAGGTGGTAAAGGTGCCATTGATTTGGCTAAAGGTGTTATGGAAGCTGCCAATTCTCCAGAAAGAGATTTCCGTTTCTTGTATGGATTGGAACCATCTATTGAAGACAAGATTTCCACCATTGCTACTGAAATGTATGGTGCCGCTGAAGTTGAGTTCTTACCAGAAGCACAAAAGAAAATCGATCTTTATACCAAACAAGGTTTCGGCAAGTTGCCAATCTGTATTGCTAAAACTCAATACTCCTTATCTCATGATGCTACTTTGAACGGTGTTCCAACTGGTTTCAAATTCCCAATTCGTGATGTCAGAGCTTCTATTGGTGCAGGATACTTGTATGCTTTGGCTGCCGAAATCCAAACTATTCCTGGATTACCAACCCATTGTGGTTTCATGAATGTTGAAGTTAATGAAGATGGTGAAATTGATGGTTTGTTCTAGATTATTCTTTTTTTGCACCCTCAAATTAATAGATGTAAAAGAAAAAAAAAAGTTAAAATATTATTATAGAGATTTTGTAAATACTTGTTCTCGATTATTTAAATACAAGTTTTGTTTATTATTGAATGTTTAATATGTACATGTATAATTGTTTTTTTGTTCCTACTTCTTTTCCTCTTGTTCGAAGGCAGGCTTATTTTTCTCCAAATGTGTCTTCAATGATTCCAATACTCTTTGATCCTCAGGGGTAAAATTCTTTTCTGGATCAACAACTGCATCCCATTTTTGTTTTAAATCAGCCCAAGATTTAGGTTGGTCTTCTTTTATTATTTGAGTATCGATTTTTATATCTTTTCTTAAATTTCCATCTTTTTCTAATTGTTCACTATTGATCCATCGTTAGTATTAACAATTCTTTGTAGGTACTAATTTGGAGAAGACATTAATATACATACAGAACAATAGGTTTCCAAAAGTTTACACCAAAATAAACTGATGTTATTATTGCTGTAGTTGCCAAAACTAATTTACCTCCTTTTCCTGACATGTTGTACGATTGTTTGAATTTAGGGTCTTGAGTTTATGAGGGTATTTCTGAGATTTACATTTTGGTCTCGTTTTATTTATTTTTTTTTTGTCTATATTTTTTGTTTTTCATCTTGTATGGAGAACTTTCTGTACTACGCATTTGAAGGAGTCAAATTGGGTTTAGTACACGGCCACTTTCTCTCCCTCTCTCTCCACACACACACTTCATGATTTTGGTTGATGTGATTTCATTTTACATTCAGACAGTAACTTAATCTACTACTATGACTACAAAACTGACCATTTTATCCCTGTAACTGTTTCTAATCGATCTAATATCTCACTCATTGGTGTGAATAAACCAAACTGTTTAACTTGACCATCATAACTATGCAACATGCCAAGAACACCTAATCCACTTCCGTCCTCCAATTTGGTTAATAACCAAGAACCCGAATCACCTCCTGATGCAAATGTCGTATCCAGTGAAACTACAAACTCCAGTGAGTTTATTTGACCATCCATCCAGTAAACAATCTTAATCCCATTGAGACAACCTCTAGTATACTTTGTAGTGGCACCCATCTTAAATGCTTCTAGTCCGTAATAATTGTTATTTATAGTCGAATCATAATTGGAGATATCCGAATCTACATCATGAATATCTGTATGAACCACTTTAGGTGCATACCTTTTCAAGTCCAAAACTTTTTTAACATACAAATTATCAAACATCAATGCAGGATCATATTCATTGAATGGCACATCGTCACCAAGATAATTGCACTCACATTTCAAGTTTTTATTTAGTTTGATAATGGCAAGATCTGATAATTTCTTTTCAACAACTCCACTAACTTGGTTGATCTCATCATTTTCTCCAATCGTTAATAAAGTACGTTCGCCCCAAATAATCTGTCCAAATCTGACTTTGGGTAAGTTACGAACCTCATCTTGCGAAATCTTCTTCAATGGGAACATGGACTCTAATTGCTGAAGCATGGCACCAAATGCTGCCTTGGAATCCTTAGCGTTATTGTGAAGACTCTTGTGGTACTGCTGAGTCAAAGCATCTTTGTATAATGAAATCAACACAGACGATGGCGATGACACATTCGGGTAGTTTTCAGGATCTTCAGAATCCAAGCATACATGACCACAACTAACGGCAAATTTCGAATTAGCATATGATTTTAAATGTGGTTGTTTTTCAAGATCAATGATTGGATGAATATACCCACCGACAGTTCCAGAGGTACGAGTAGCCTTTTCGATTGATAATGACATTGACATTGGTATTTGCTCTCCTTCTGTGGGTACTCTGAATGGCAATTTGAATTTTTGTGCAGGTGGAATAGTTATAGCTTCTTCCTTGGAACTGGCTAATTCTATTTGATCCTTCATTAAAATAATATGAATCTCTTCGTACAACCCTTGTAAACCTTGCACGAGGTTGTAATGATATTCCTTTGGGTCAGGATACCCAAAATACAAACATAAAATATTCAAATCTTTGGATATGCCTCTGGTTATTGGTGCAATAAAGGCTCCATTCTGTTCCTTCGTAGAAAGACTGCTTTGGGAGATTCGATCCATTATTTTAATCAACACTTCTTCGTTCGGTAACAGGCTCAGACGGTTTGTTCCAATAGCATAATTCTTGGGTTTAATCATCTCGCCCGGGTTGGCATTGAACTGGGAATCAAGGCCTGTATGGTTCAACACCAGCGCAAATTCATTAAAATTCTTCACTAATAACAACTTTAACTTTATATAGACATCATCTCGTAAAAGATTATCATACATATGAAGATAGATCTTTAATATCTTTCTCACTGATGAAGAATTGTAAGCCGTGAAACAAAATTCAGTATTGGAAAATTCGTGGTATTTGGCTTTCTCAATGAAGGCAATAAATTTCTTCAAACAGTCGATGGTGTTGATGACAGCTGTCGATAAATTAATTGTGGAGTTATTAAACTGGTTCACTACATAGCTTAAATCTTGAGACAACTGTTTTAAGTTATCACAGATCAAGTCTTCTAAATTCTGGTGCTCGTTTTCTTCTAAAATGTTTAAAATCTGCAACGGTTGTGAAGGAGCAAAGTCCAACTTTCTTTTAGCAGAAACGTCACTTTGGTAAGAAGACTGTTTAGTAGAATACGATTGTCTACTAGAAAACACCGACTCTTGGATTGTTGAACCCTTTGTTGAACTAGCAACTTTGGTAGTGTTCAGAATAGTTGGATTTAAATTCAAATGCATCATATCATACTGGTTTGCACTACTAGATTGTCCTTCTCTCATTTGGTTGAACATGGGTCTTAGATCTTTTATGGAATCATGGGACTCGCCTGAATGATTACTGATTGTAGGGACCAACTCAGATGTGAATGACGACGAAGTACCGGCTGTTGTTGGTGGCGTCTCACCAGCCCCTGTCGTTGTAGTCTTTTTATTTGACGATCTTGATAAAAAGCGTTTCATAGACATGACTAACAGTGCTGTGACTAAACTTGAAAGAAATTATATTGTTTCTCCTATACGAGATTGTCTCTTTCAAATGATTTTCGTTTGTTTTATTTGGGGCTTCAAAATTTCGCAAAAGAAAAAAGGGGGAAGGACAATGAATCACATTGAGTATAAGGTACACGACCAGTGTAATGGTATGATAACCAGGATAAAGCATGGATCTATCGACACTGCTACTATAGAATAATAATAACTAATAACAGTATTGGTAGTATCGATAAATATAAAGTGACTGCTGATGTAGATAATGGCTTTCTGTTGGCTTCTTCATAGGTATCAGTTGCGTTATTAATTGTTGTTGCGACACATAGACTATCAGTCAAGCATAAGAGGTGTTACCTGTTTTCCATTTCTGATCATGCATGATTTCTAAGTCCTTTTACTATGTTGTGGGAAATATGTTGGTCAATGAAGTGTAATAAATGTTGTCCTCTTGTGTGCTGCAAAAAAAAAAAAAAAAAAACAAATATGATTTGCAAAATACAAAAAGCAAACGAGACAACAATATTAAGAGAATAATTCTTTCAGACAGCCATGAGAGACTGTTTATCTGCAATGATTGATTCTGTGGTTAATAAGGATTTGATTCTTTTGAAACCTGAAAAAGTTGGTTCATATGTGGGACTTGCCCTTGTATTTGAAACTTTTACCTTGCGCCAAATATTAGGCAACCTTTTGTCAATGAATTCTGTTAGTATGGCCACAAACGAAGATTCTACTATCAGATGCAAAAGAAACCTTTTAAATTCATTGTGGGAAGTAGTGATTGATAATTGCCATGTTTCAATTATCACATCTTTAATATCTATCCTGATGAAAATAGAAAACAGAATTAGACTAATGGGATCTGTAGTGAATAGTGTTCAATTGAAAGGTGACTACAAGAGTGGCATGATCACATGCTACCCAACTAATATTGATCAATTTATCAAATCGATACTTAATTGCAAATCGCATACTTCCTTCAAGACTATCTTAATCGATTCGGCTAGTCAGTTAAGACCAGTAAACAGAATTGTGCCTCCATCTGAGCCATCAGCGTACGTAACCACCACACTTACATTACCAGTAAAACAGGTATCTGCTATTCTTGGTCCCAGGGGGTCGATTTTGAATTCCATTAGGTTACAATCAAAATGCTGGATTAAGGTGCATCCTTCAAATCATTCGCCATTTATATCAACTAAACAATCTCTTCAACAAGTTCAAATCACTGGAGCAAAAGAAAACATAAGCATTGCATTAATCGAGATTGATAGAATCTGTGGCACATTTGTGTGCGCAAGATGAGTTGAGGTCCGGGTAATTTTTATTATCCTGCATATACTGTCACATCCTTGGTAATATTTTTTTCTTTTTCTTTTGGGTAATGAGCTTCCTCAATGTGCCTCTCAGAAAAATTTTTCACCATCACCATAAAAAATTTCACTTCCCTTTTTTTTTTTCCTTCTTTTTTTCTTTTTACTCTTCTCCTTTTCTTCTTTTTCTATCTTTACAACCTACACTTTAACATAATTTAAAATGGCTGACGGTGTTTTCCAAGGTGCTATCGGTATCGATTTAGGTACTACTTACTCATGTGTTGCTACTTACGATTCTGCAGTTGAAATTATTGCCAATGAACAAGGTAACAGAGTTACTCCATCTTTTGTCGCTTTCACTAGTGAAGAAAGATTGATTGGTGATGCCGCTAAGAATCAAGCTGCTTTGAACCCAAAGAACACTGTTTTCGATGCTAAACGTTTAATCGGTAGAGCTTTCGATGATGAATCTGTTCAAAAAGATATCAAATCCTGGCCATTCAAAGTTGTTGACAGCAACGGTCAACCACAAATTGAAGTTCAATACTTGGACGAAACCAAGACCTTCTCTCCACAAGAAATTTCCTCCATGGTCTTGACCAAGATGAAGGAAATTGCTGAAGCCAAGATTGGTAAGAAAGTTGAAAAGGCTGTTGTTACTGTCCCAGCTTACTTCAATGATGCTCAAAGACAAGCTACCAAAGATGCTGGTGCCATTGCTGGTTTGAACGTTTTGAGAATCATTAACGAACCAACCGCCGCTGCCATTGCTTACGGTTTGGGTGCTGGTAAATCCGAAAAAGAAAGACACGTCTTGATCTTCGATTTGGGTGGTGGTACTTTCGATGTTTCCTTGTTGAACATTACTGGTGGTGTTTTCACTGTCAAAGCCACTGCTGGTGACACTCACTTGGGTGGTCAAGATTTCGATACCAACTTGTTGGAACACTTCAAAAAAGAATTCAACAAAAAGACTGGTTTGGATATCTCTGGTGATGCCAGAGCTTTGAGAAGATTGAGAACTGCTTGTGAAAGAGCCAAGAGATCCTTGTCTTCTGGTACTCAAACCACTGTTGAAATTGACTCCTTGTTTGAAGGTGAAGATTTCTCTGCTAACATTACCAGAGCTAGATTCGAAGACATCAACTCTGCTTTGTTCAAATCCACTTTGGAACCAGTTGAACAAGTTTTGAAGGATGCTAAGATCAACAAGAGCCAAGTTGACGAAGTTGTCTTGGTTGGTGGTTCTACCAGAATTCCAAAGGTCCAAAAATTGTTGTCTGACTTCTTTGACGGTAAACAATTGGAAAAATCCATTAACCCAGATGAAGCTGTTGCTTACGGTGCTGCCGTCCAAGGTGCTATCTTGACTGGTCAATCCACTAACGAAGATACCAAAGACTTGTTGTTGTTGGATGTTATTCCATTGTCTCTTGGTGTTGCTATGCAAGGTAACGTTTTTGCCCCAGTTGTTCCAAGAAACACCACTGTCCCAACCATCAAGAGAAGAACCTTCACCACTGTTGCTGACCACCAAACCACTGTTCAATTCCCAGTCTACCAAGGTGAACGTGTCAACTGTTCTGAAAACACCTTGTTGGGTGAATTCGACTTGAAGAACATCCCACCAATGCAAGCCGGTGAACCAGTCTTGGAAGCTATCTTTGAAGTTGATGCTAACGGTATCTTGAAAGTCACTGCCGTTGAAAAATCCACTGGTAGATCTGCTAACATTACTATCTCCAACTCTATTGGTAGATTGTCTACTGAAGAAATTGAAAAGATGATCTCTGATGCTGAAAAATTCAAATCTTCTGATGATGCTTTCGCTAAGAGACACGAACAAAAACAAAAATTGGAAGCTTACGTTGCCTCTGTTGAATCTACTGTCACTGACCCAGTCTTGTCTGCTAAATTGAAGAGATCTGCTAAGGACAAGATCGAAGCTGCTTTGTCTGACGCTTTGCAAACTTTGGAAATTGAAGAATCCAGTGCTGATGATTACAGAAAAGCTGAATTGGCTTTGAAGAGAGCTGTCACCAAAGGTATGGCTACTCGTTAAGTAACCTAAAATACATTTGGATAAAGAGAATGGAATGAGATAAAATGAGAAAAAAAACAAAAGAACCATACTTGCATTTCACTTGTACTTGTGTGTGTTTGTGTATATTTAATATAGTCATCTTTTAATAAAATTTAAAAAACTTTCTAAAAACTGTCAAAAGCAAACGGAATGATGTCGAATTATTTATTGGCTATAGCTACACTACTCATCTAGTATATAATTACCTAACTTATCCATTTTGAGTTTCTTATCTCCAGAAGATAATGCAGTGATAATCTTTTCATTTTCTTCAGCCTCTGCCTCTTCGTCGTGGTCCTCTTCATCGAACGCTTCCTCTTCCTCATCCTCTTCAAAGTCTTCGTCGTCGTACCCTTCTTCATCATCATCATCATCATCTTGCTCATCTTCTATTTCTGAAAGATCATCATTCTCGTCAGTAGTTATTCTCATACCCATAACGGCCTTTTCCAAATCTTTATCCTCTCTATTACCAGTCTTCTTTTTAGCATATCCTGAGGCTTGAACTTCTACATCCAAAGCTTTTTCTCTAATAACATCACGTTTGAAATTAGGATAAGCATATTTGTAGCCATCTCCATATCCATCGGTATCAAACATGGTTGGATCATGTTCCGGATTGTATTTGAATTTTTTACTGAAAAAGTCTCTAATACCTTGGACATCACGATCAAAGTACTCTTTTGCATCTGGATGTTCAATCGATACACATTGTGGGAAATCAATAACAACAAAGTCATACTCATAGTTTGTAGAGTCATCACGAATAATAATGTTAAACTCATTGAAATCACAATGAATCAACCCGGACTTGGCTAGTTTGACAATGAAGTTCATCAAATCGGAATATAACTTCTTGTAGTTTTTGTGTTGTCTCAAATGTTTCATTGGTATACCTTTAATCCATTCCATCATAACACAATGTCTGGAATAATCGAATGGTTGAGGAACATTGAACCCATTGTTGTATAAAACTTCCATGAATTGGTATTCTTTGGCAGCTGCTAGCCTAGACAAATACATCCAGTTCGACGTTTGTTTATTCTTCAAATAATCACGATTGTTCTTAACTGTTTTAAATGATGTTCTTCCCAAACGATGGATTTTCATGACTTTCTGAACCCCTTGTGGATCACTAACGGAATAGATATCAGATTCTTTACCAACACCAATAGTTGTACCAACGGAATATAATGTATCTCTATTAAGCATGCTCTTTAAAGCAAGATAATCATATCCATTGTATGTCAATCTAAACCCATCATATTTGGCATTTCTCAATCTAGAAATCAATTTCAATTTGGCAATATCACCAATAGCTCTATTGGTAGCTGATGGGGATTTTAAACCCCCAATAGAATGGATCATTTGTGTTGGAACTAATTCATGATTACGAGATCCTAACTCTATAGCTTGTAAAACTCTAAAATCATCTGAGGTTAAATACCTCATATGAGAAGTATCTAATTTCATTGTTGTAGTTGTGTGTTTTCTAATTAACTAATTGCATCTCATCAAGAATCTGAAAAAAAAAAAAAAAAATTCTTCTTGTCAATGGTCGCAACTTTGTTTCGGTCTGAGATTTTTATGTTTTTTTTTTTTTTTGCTTTTTCTTTCTCTACCTCAACTTTTCCAATCTTGTGTTTGTATGATTGTCGATGAAACAACAAAGATCTTCTATCAATCGTCGGATATCAAGAGGACGTGGGAATTATTCTAACAAAAAGAAATGGAAACGTGATGGAAAAGAGAATAAACCAAAGAAGGATAACGATGAGGAAATTATCAATCGAGCGAGCAAGATAGGAGGAACTCTGAACCAGTTTGACTTTGTGGACTCTATATCATCCCAACCATCATATAAATGGACAGATTTAACACCAGCTCCTTTGGCATCATCTGACATTACGCCACCAAGGAAAAAGACAATTACATCACTAAAACTGTTATGTGCATTAGAATTGGCAAAAAATGTACAACTTATAGATTCAAAACTACTTGATGCAGCTCCGTGGTCAATATGGAAACTAGTTTGGTTGAATATACTTAAATTTGGACAAGATTCACCAAGTATTTATAGAAAATTTGTAAACAAGTTCCATAATCATCATTCATTTAAAGCTCATAGACTACCAATTGGTAGCAATGATATTCGTCATGAACTAATACTTGCAAGTAGTATCCCAGGAAATAGATTGCATCGTTTTGAAACCGTATTTAGGAACATTCATCTTGAGGATATATTGCAATTCATCAACATGTGGAATCCTCTGGTGTTTATGGATCTTTCGTTGGTGAAAATGCAACGAGACGATTATTTTACAATATTCAACATCAATGACTTGATGGTGCTAAATCTTAGTAATCATGAGATTGACAACACCATTATAGGAGCTTTATGTTCAAGTATCAAAAGTGGGAAACTTTCTAAATTAAAATTACTCAAAATCCACAACACTCGAGTCACCCCTACGGGAATTCTTGATTTGTTTAAACTAAGTAATTCCTCAAGTGTTTTATCATGTATTGAAACTGATATTCATATGTCATTGGATAAAGATGGCTATGTTACAGGTACTGGGTGGCATAAGTTGGATAAGACTCGACACTCCTTAATATGTAAACTACCGTTGGGTTTGAAACTAAGTACTTTAATACGTCAGAAGATTATTGATTCGAGAAGCATCAACCTTAATGAGGAACTGATCTTGGACTTAATGATGGTAGACGAGGTATCTAACGATAAGCATACTACAGAAGTGACGATTAATGGCGCTTGGGATTTGAGAACCAAAGCAGCACGCAGAGTCTACCTCGGTGAGACGTTTGTTTTAAATCGAAAAGTGACTAGTGAAGAGAAACGCATATCAACACTTTCATCCAAACCTCAACCACGAAAGAAACAGAAAAGAGTTCAATTAAATGCAAAGGAGTTTTTCTGTATATAGTTAAATTAAGCAGATTCTCCGCCCTATTAATATAAACAGTGCAATGTATAAAAAAGTAACAACTACTTACTAAACTATTGCGGAGGTTTACCGCCATTTAATAAAGCTAACAATCCCTTTCCTTGTTCATTGCTTTCTTGTGAATTACCAAAAAGGTTTCCAATACTTTCACCCGGTTTCAAAATTTTAATCTTTTTTGGCTGATCCTGTAAATCAGGGCGTGTCTCTTCTGGAATGAATCCTCTATTCTGTTGTGTGCTCAAGGGATCAATCAAATGATCAACATCTTCCTCGTCACTGGCAATATCGAAATTTCTGTATGTTTTATCAAAGAATTGGTTTCCAAAGTGGTCACTAAATTGGTACCCATCTTGGTAGTCTTCAAAGTCTTCAAAATTCTCAAAATCTTCAAAGTTTTCGGGTAAATGTTCCTGTTGTTGATGATGAGCTGATCCTGAGTTCTGATTGGTAGTTGATTCCGGTGCAGGCTCAACATTAGGAGACATGACAGTGGCCGCAGCAATGCTTGTTGATCTGTCTTTGTTTAACAAATCAAGCAACTGACTACTGCGTCTGTTTGCTTTTTCGTCAACTGATAAGTTTGGTGTTGCCCATATATCCACAGCAGAAGGAGAAGTCACTGTATTTACTCCTGTTGCAAAATTGCTAATATTGAATTGTTTTCCTAATTCCCTGTTGGATGGGTTTGTATCTTTTGATTTCCAAATATCTGCAGTTGGTGAAAGGCTCTCGTGTCTCTCTGTGTCTTTTCTTTGTAATAATCCCAATAAGTGATTGGAAGCTCCAGATTGAACAGTTTCTGGTTGTTGTGATGGAAAATTCATAGGAGGTGAGGTTACACTATTTCTTGTTTCTGGGTACAATGCACTGAGTATGGCATTCTTTGCTCCTTCGTTGTTAGTATCATTAGTATCACTTTTGTTTTTCCCAAGTAATCCCAATAATTGATTTGCAGATGATTGATTGTTGCTAGGCTTGTTCAACAGTCCTGATAAATCATTAGATACCGTAAGGTTTGATTGCTCTTTATTGTTCGGCTTCTTGAGAATATTCAATAGGTCATTAGATGCATCTTGCTTGACTTCTTTAACCGGCTCGGTGGGAGATTTATGAAGTAATCCCAAAATTTCGTTCGATGCAGAAGCGTCCGTTTTTGGTTGTGTGCTATCCTTTTTTGGGCCTAACAAATCCATTAAATCCGCTGATGCTTTATTGTCAGATCTCTTTAGTAATTTGATTTTTTTACCAGCTCCAACTGGCTGTTGGTGTTGATGGTTTCTTATGGATTCCTCGATTTCATTAGATGCTTGTTGGTGTTGACTAATAATTGGACTAGCACTTGTCGAATTCTTCAAGTGTGTTTCCGGGGTTGGTGATTTACGACGAGACTCTTGATTAATGGTTTCTTTCTTTTCCTTTGTCTGCTTTCTTGGGAATACGCTAAGTAACTGTTCAGCCCTAGATCTAATATTTCCATCTTCAACAGATTTCTTTTGCTTGGCATCGTCGTCATCATCATCTTTCTTCTTTCCAGACTTGGTAGTCAAGATAGAGAGTAATTCTTTTGAATTGGTTTTTGGTTTCTGGAATGTTTGTGGATTAGGTGGTTGTTGATCTTGATAATGCGAGTAAGCCCCAGGATGTGGAGGCATGAAATGAGGTGGTGCAAATGTCATTGGGTTGAAAAATGGTTGATTATAAAACGGAAATGCAGCATTAGAGGCACCAGCAAAAAATGGAATTTGGCTGTGAAGATGTTGTGGTACGGGAACACTAAACATCGGCTGTTGTGGGTGAGATGGTTGACCACCCAACACTTGTGATGAAATGGAAGGTGAGGCTGGAAATTGTGTGTCCTTTTGCCCAACTTTTTGTAAAATATTCAACAATTCTCTGCCAGCATCTACATTCTCGACAGGCTTGTTGAGTCCTAACAAATCCTTCAATTTCAATTCGACTTGTAACATGATTTCCTCTTCGTTCAAAACACCCTTGTTCTTGTTGATCCACTTCATCATTGGCTTTAAGATAGTTCCCACAATGAAGAACGAGTTTGGGCTGCTTTTGTTTTTCTTTTGAATTGTTTTGATATCGAACCACTGAATCTGTGAAATTTCATATTTTGGAGTTTCAAAAACAGTATCCTCTGGGACATTCTTGACCAAGTAAATCTTGTAGTTCTTCCCCTTGATGTTTCTTTCAACACAATCGTTTTCATTAATCAAATGTCGGCAATTAAAGCCAGTTTCTTCTTCAACTTCTCTGATAGCACAATCAATGTCTGACTCATCCTTTGAGATTTTGCCTCTTGGAAATGACCAAGTATTTGACTCTGTCCCTTTGACTAAAACAACTTTATTTAAATCCTTATTGAATAATGCAACCCCTCTAACAGGTATGGTGGATTTATATTTACCAAACTTTGATAATGCCTCCTTTGGATCACCCCATTGCCAAACAAGTGGACACTTCTCCAATATCTTAGCACAAAATGTCTTCATTTTCATAGGTGGTAGATCTGGATTCAATTGACGAACAAAGTCTGCATAAAACCATTGCGCTTCTTCGATTTGAAACATGATTCTTTCAATTGAAGATAAATCTTCCTCTGGTACATTCACAACAAATCTCACTAGTAAATCTTCCAATACTCGATCTAGACTCTGGTTAGCTAGACCATTACGCAATTGTATCGACATGTTGTGGTCTTATAATTTAATGATATAAATGTAACTGTAATTAATAATAATGACAAAATGCTAATAATGTTATATGAACAAACCGTATGTGTATATCTATATAGTTGATAGTAGGTAATTTGATCATTCAACTTTTCTCTTCCTCATTTTTCTTCCTTTTTTTTTTTACTTCTTCGGTATTGTTTGTTGTCCAGCAAAGGAAGAAAAAAAAAATGCTGTTCTTGATCCAATTCACACGACCTGTGTACACCCAATCCCGAAAGAAAAATAAGAACATAAAATAATGAGAAAAACCAAGGTGGAGGAAGACTAATAGGTCAAGAACATTAAACATGCAGAAAGTGTCTATTAGGTGTTTTTCTGAATGTAGGGCACTTCTTGAAAGGTCCCAACCACGTTTTGTTAACACTTTCAAGGAGACTATCAAGTCTGCACAAGAGAAATCATATAGTATTGTTAGGCCAATCGGGTTATCAAAACCAGTCTTACTTAACCACAACTTATCAGATACCTATTCCATATCCAACATCTACCAAGAGCTTTTTGGTGCAAAGGCCAAAGAAAGACGACAAAAGCAATTGGATTATGATTTGAAGCATTCCCCGATTTATGAGTTAAAATCGTTTCAAAATACCAAGGGTAAGATATTCACTCCGCCAATTTCATACTTTAAAGCTGAAAAATCGTTGTATTTCCCTGATTTTATTGCTAAAACCTTAGCTGGAAAACTGAGAAGTTTATATGATGCATTTGGTAATAAAACCAGCATTGTTAAGATATTCTCAACTGTTGCTGGTGAGCAATGTACCAAGTCATATTTCAATGTCGATGGCAAAGACTTGTACTCTAAAGATTATAATGCATTTACACAAGACTATCCAAACTCTCAGATAATTGATGTGAATATGCCTCAGAGTTGGATCAAAGGGTTTGCATTGAATTTGGGAGCAGGGAACTTGAAGAAAAGTTTAAATTCCAACGTGGAAAGATATGATAATTATTTTATGTTGCCTAGTCATATCATGTCGTCTGAGATCAGAGAACTGTTACATTGTGATAATCAAACTACCGGCTATATATATATTATCGATTCTATGGGAAGAATTAGGTGGGCCACCAGTGGGTATGCTACACCAACAGATTTGGCTTTGATGTGGAAAGTAGTAAAAGGTTTAGAGAAAGAAATAGCCTCGTAGTCTGTATATATACTTATTGTAAATAGAGAGAAAGATTTCTTCAAGAATTTAAGCAAAATTACGTGAAAAAAAAATTCTTTAAAGAAAACTTTACTGATTTTCAAACAACAAAATCACACAGGAGAAGAACATACAACTTACTATTAAAAGTTGTACTACGAAGTTCACTTAGTTTACATGATATATTTATATTTTTTTTTGCAGTCACTTAACCCTAAAAAGAATCTCGATTCGAGATGCACGACCGATCAATATGAACCAGAATATAAAAACTGCGAGCATCAAAACAAAGAGAAGAAAAAAAAAAAATTTCCCATCTTAATGAAAATTTCTTTTCTTCTTCAACAAAAGCCAAATTGGTATGAGTATGTTAGGCACACCATATTAATTCACTCCTGCAGAATTTATGATGAACTTTTTCAATTGGGAATCTCTCTGACATTAATCCAAAAATACAAACCTATGGAGAAAACCAATTAATTGATTTCTGATTTATCACTTTGGAGTGGATACTGAAAACTATATTTACAAGAATACTAACATGAAATTTAGATGATAACGTTGTAGTAACTCGTATTGACATCCTCTGTTTGTTATATTGCTCTTGATGGGGGGGGGGAATCTTACCTCAATGGCGAATTCTTCTATCTATACCTGTTGTTTTTTTACGATAGAGCGCATTTACCTTGTGATTCTACGAATGGTTTATTACAATTGTATTAAAAGTCATGTATATTATACCAAATCCTGATAGCAGCACCTTCAACGTTAAGTGCATCGGTTAAAATACACGGCACGCCTAGAGCACTTGGATATAAAACTATAAAAACAGAGAGATTTAAGCAGCAATAGTAACTTCGACATCAACACCTGGCAAGATAGTGATGTTGGTAATTTTCTTAACAGTGGAAGCTGGAGCTTGCAAGTCAATAACTCTCTTGTGAATTCTCATTTCGTAGGAATCCCAAGTCTTAGAACCTTCACCATTTGGAGTCTTTCTGGTAGTGATCTTCAAAACTTTGGTTGGTAATCTAACTGGACCTTTGGACAAGATGTTGAAGTTACCAGCATTCTTTTTGATGTTGCTACAGACAGTTTCAACTTTCTTGACGTTGGTGGAGGTCAAGGTGATTCTGATTTTGTGGGTTTCTTCGACTTCTTGGGAGACCTTATCTTTGATGTCAGACATGATGATTAACGTTGATGGGGAACTAGTAGTAAACAGTTAATATTTTTCACGCATGGAATTTTTTTTTTTGGTAGTCTATCTCCAGAACATTTACTGGTTGAACAAAGTACACGCACCAGACATTCTTAATTGTGAGACACTAGGGCTATTGCCCTAAACATTTAAAGGCGCACTAAATGCTTAATCTCATGCATGTACGCACGTGACCACTGGATGCAAAAAGTATTTATATATTATCTATACATCTACTTTCCATAATAGTAGATCATATCATAGGTATCCATCCTTGTATTTTCCTGAAGTATCCTTTTTGTAAAATAATAGAGAAGAAATGTCGTCACTTGAATTCGATTTAAACGAATTGTAAAATGGTTTCTATTCGGTCAAATAGTTTCTCTTATGTTCTTGAAAGAATCAACTTCTTGGAGATGGGCATTCAAGCAATACACGAGCCTACGTTCCACTAAACTTGTCACACACACACACTCATTGGTTATTCTACTTCTTTCAGTTCTATCTTTCCCAATATCAGCAACTGAACTAAACCCACAAATGACCAGTGGCTCTTCGTGTTCATCGATATCATTAAAGCCGCGTTTGAGTGTCATTGATTGTAGTGACATAACTTTGCGATCCGTATCATCCAGATAATCATTAATCGAGTTCGTGTTTTCACGCTGCACTTCCTTAATAACTTGAACCTAGATTGAATGTTGTTTGATTGGTTGCCCGTCAAATTTGTAAAACTAGATCAATAAAACACATCATTTATCAAAATTTGCTCCTTTTTCGGTGTTTCCAAACAACAACAAATTTTACAAATTGATTGTAATTAACCAAAACTGATCGACCCAATTATGTTAATTTCAGATTTCAACAAGAAGCTTCAATAGCTTAGTTGGATTGGTCCCTTGGCCCAGTTGGTTAAGGCGTGGTGCTAATAACGCCAAGATCAGCAGTTCGATCCTGCTAGGGACCACTTATTTTTTTCACTCAGTATTCGAAGAAAAATTTACAATAGAAAAGTAGTAGTATTTATTTATTAACAATTTCCTTTTTTTTAATACATAAGTAAAACTAAACAGCCAATCTAGGTAAAACAAATCTGTTGGAGTCATCGGCTTGAGGATCTTTTGGTGGTGACTTGATCTTGGTTTGTGGAATCATAAATCCATTGAAATAATCGTTCACTTCGTTGAAACCAGCAACAGAGAGTTCAGAGACTAAAGCAACATGGGAGTCTGGACGTAAAACAATAATAACACCTTTTTTCTTGTCAATCCCATAGGTAGAGTAAATGTCAACATCACCTTCATGATAAGTTTCACCAACACCGGAATATAATCTCCAGTAATCGCAACGACGCTTGTAATCCAATGGATGGGTAAACTCTGGGAAGTCCAGTATTTCCACATCATGTCTGTTGGAAGCATGAATAGTAACAATATCAATAACTGAATTTGCAAATGCATTAATTGGAGTAAACTTCTTTGCAAAGAAATCTTGAGAGTCAATCAAGTCTTGGAAATCATACAACAACTCAACATTCTTTGGATTTTTCTTGATGTCACCAGCAAAAATCAAAACTCTAAATCTACCATCACTTGGTGTACGATCAGCCATGTGGATAGGGCGACCATCAGCTTGAGCAATGATATTGTCACTGTAAAGTCTTCTACCAATTGGAACCTTGGAAGCCAAGGGGTTGTATACTCTTCCTTCTTCATCAGGTGAAGAGATGGTGCCACTCTTTTTGGAAATCAACAAAGAGTCTTCATAATCCACAATAGTACCAGATGCAAACTTGTTACCTTCAAGATAGACTTGGTGGAATTCATCAAGATCAACTCCATCCATAATGTCTGAGTTTGGAATCATTGGTTTACCACTAAACAATCTCGATAACTTGTGATCAAAGGCAATCAAATCACGAGCAACTTTCAAACGTTCAGATTCATAAGTTGACAAAATATCTTGCTTGGAAAGACCTTTACAAACCAAGGCCAACTTGAATCCCAAATTGTAAGTATCTTGCATTGATACATTCATACCTTGACCAGCTTTTGGTGAATGAGTGTGACAAGCATCACCCGAAATAAAGACCCTATTATGGGAGCTGAATTTAGGACTAACTCTTTGACCAATTTGGTAACCAGTGTACCAGTGGAGATCTGTCATTTCAAGACTGTAAGGGTGGAAAATTTCTTGAGCTTGTTTAAGAATTGATTCAGGAGTAATTTTGGAACGATCAATTCTACCTTTGGAAGATCTTCTTTCTTCAACAGTACCACTAAATTCTTTGTCTCCAGGAGACGATTCTTCTCTTTCAACCTCTTTCAATTGAATGTAGAATCTAACCAAATCGTTTTCTCTTGGAATAACCATGACTGATCCACTTTCTTTAGAATGAATAGCACAACGACTTCTAATATCTGGGAAATTAGTAATTGGAACCATATCCAATACCCCCCAAACAAAATCAGTTTGTTCACCGTCCATGTCAATGTTTAATTGTTTACGAACCCAACTATGTGCACCATCTGACCCAACAACATATTTAGCATGAATAAGTTCATAATCATCTTCGTTGTCCTTGGTGACATCCTTGTAGAACTTTTCTTGATCTCCATCAAAGGCACGGAAAAGACCATTTGCAACTTTACCATACTGTTCTGGTCTAGCAGAATTATTATCCAATTTCTTAATCAAGATATCAACGGCATAAGCTTCTGGATTTTCTGCCTCTTGTTCATTGATTTTGAGGGATACAGGCAATAATGGACGTTCAACTTTAACCGTGCCAGAGGAGAAATGATCAATGGAGTCTTCAAACCATTTTTCGATATTACCTTGATGGATAACTGATTGGGTATATCTTGAAATTCCTGGAATGGTATCAGCAACTCTTGAATTTCTAACCAATTCACCATGTTCATTAGGGGACCAAAAACACATCTCAATCATGTGATTTGCAACTTTCCAACCCTGGTCTAAGGTAGCAAAATCAAAACAATTTTCACTAAATGACTTAAATATCTCCAAGGATCTACATTGTAATCCATCGGCTTGTCCTGCAAACACTTCAGTGGATCTCTTGTCAATAATTCTAAAAGGAATACCGCATCTAGCCAACCATGTTGCACACATAAAACCTGATGGGCCAGCTCCGATGATGAGCACGTCAGTATTAGATTCTTTAATTGCCATGTTGCTGTTTTTGTTTGTTTTGTTATAAATAGTTATTGTAGTATGTTTTGAATTAATTAGATTAAGATTGGATTAATTAAAATGGGAATCAATCGACCTTTTTATAGACCACATCAATCATGGTGTTTACCATTCTTATGGTTTAAGACATTTCCGATTTACTGCAAGTTTCTATGAAGAGGGAGGGGGATGAAGTAAAATGAAGGATATATGCATCGAACGTTTACCACATATTTTGTATAATTTCCGAATCCAAGTATTATAATTCGGTGGAGTAATCCAAACAACAGGGTTATGGCTTGGATCTCATAACTCCCAAAGAGAAAAGTATGGGGTTAAGAAACTAGAAAATCCGAAGAATATAAGCCACAGATAAAGAATCTGTGGGGTAATCAAGAAATAAAGTTTTCAGAAGTTAAAACAATGTAGCGATGACTCAGTACTGGCTCTTCATTGCCTGGACGAGAGAGTGAAAGATGAGATTGAATGAAAATTATGTAAGTTGCACTTCAAGGTCACTATAATCGTAGTCTAATTCACTAGTATGCACTGTTATTAGAGGTGTCCCAAATGACTAAATGATATGCATGTCTTACCAGCCAGTATAGTGACTATAGTTTAAGGTATTCGCAGGACTGTTAGCCCCTCACATTACAAGTACAGAAAGATGCGCATTTCCGTTTTTTGTACTTTGGTTTACGGAAATCAAGAAAACCCCAGATTCACTTTTATGAAGAGGGGGAAGGGAAATAGAAAAATACGAGACATGAAAATCAAAGCAAGATTGTTAGAAAGCCATGGACGTTATTCCATCTCCTTAGCTACTACAGAGAAACTCCGGGGGAATCAAGTTGAATTTCCGCTGATATATCCCAATGAACATTGTCTTATAGCCTATTGTGTTAGTTGTTATTGTAATAACAGGTTTCCATGAATTGAAACAATGCTTACAGGTTGAAAGTATTAACATTCAAAACATAATTATTGGTTCCGTTGAGTTGAGCAATAAAACGTTTGATAACTATTTGTATTATCGGAAATACCTTATTTGACGGTTGGGCTGTCTTTATCTTTCACAGAAATTTTCTTCCTGTATTCAAATCCCATTAAACTTGTCTATAGAGATCTACAATTACCTCCACTTGATTTATTATCATCAGAAAATGCAAAATCTCCTTTGTGTTTTCCTTACTTGTTATTGAACTGTTTGTCTGTTGATCTGTTGATCTGTTTATCTGTTTATCTGTTTATCTGTTTATCTGTTTATCTGTTTATCTGTTTATCTGTTTATCTGTTTATCTGTTTATCTGTTTATCTGTTTATCTGTTTATCTGTTTATCTGTTTATCTGTTTATCTGTTTATCTGTTTGTCCGTTTTTTTTTTTTTTTTTTGGCTCCGACTTGTTTGTGTTTTGATCAGTCAATTAATCAATCACAGAGTTCACAAGGAACTCAGGAGCAAAAAAAAAAAATAATTCTGTGCTCAGTGTTCAGTTTTTTTCTTCCTTTGTATTATCCTCCCCACAATTACAAGCAATCACACCACCTACCATCAATAGACTAGACAGACATGGAAAGAATTTGTGTCGTTTCTGATGGAAACGAATATGTGTCCCAGAAAGTAATTCGTTATTTGGCATGGTTATCTATAAAGTCAAAGTTTTTTGAAAACAATGGAGACTCTGAAAAGACTGCGTCAGAATTGATCGAGTGGTATTCCGACGAAAGCGCTTCCGTGGCTATTTTGAATTCCAAAAATTACATCGAAGACTACAAGCCAATTTTCAAGGAATATGGTATTCAAGTATTTTTCATGGGCAGTGGTAAAACCAGTCCTGGTGATGATAATTCTTTTATTCACTTTAATGGCAGTGATATTATCATCAACCAAATTACAAGCCATCTACAATCCCGTATTTCTTACTTTACATTGAATCTCAAACCTAGACCAAGAACAATATACTTGTCTAGACATGGTGAATCCATGTTCAATGTTACTGGGCAGTTAGGAGGTGACGCTGATTTGTCTCCGAGAGGATTTGCATATGCCAAAAAATTGCCTGAGCTTATAAAAGCCGATACTGATGCTGAATTGACGGTATGGACAAGTACATTGAAACGTACTGGTCAAACTGCTAGCTATCTTCCATACCGTAAATTGGAATGGAAAGCTTTGGACGAATTGGATGCTGGGCAATGTGACGGTTTGACTTACCAACAGGTTGAAGAGCAATTTCCTGAAGATTTTAGAGCTAGAGACGAGAACAAGTTTGAGTATAGATATCGTGGAGGTGAAAGTTATCGTGACATCATTATCCGTTTAGAACCGATTATCATGGAATTGGAACGTCAAGAGAACATTATGATCATTACGCATCAAGCAGTATTGCGTTGTCTCTATGCCTATTTCATGAATGTTCCGCAAGAAGAGAGTCCATGGATGCTGATTCCGTTGCACACTTTGATCAAATTAGAGCCAGGTGCCTATGAAACTAAAGTAACCAAAATCAAAGCAAACATTCCAGCTGTCAGTACCTACAAAGAAAAGGGTACTTCCCAATTAGGAGAATCTGCCACCAGCAGCAGTTCTAAAAGTAGAGACTTGATCAACAATTGCTGAAGAGAACCGTGTTACATCAAATTTATATATTTATATATAAATATTATCTTATATCAATTGGAACAATCTTTATTATATATGCCATTGTATCTAGTCTGTTTGTGCGTACCTTTTGGCTTGCTCTATAACTTTCTTTTTGTATTCTTCAGGACGTTCGTTGAAAGCCCTGTATGAGTCACCAGCGGGCGATTTTGTATTTGGATTATCCAAGAGTTCTTGCACACCAAGAAGTATTTGTGTCAACGTAAGTGTAGGTCTCCATGCTTGTTCATCATTTAAAATACTCAAACACACGGTCCCGGAAGGATAAACATTTGGATGGTAAAAGCCTTGTTCAAACTGAACCTTTGGAGGTTTAGATGGATATTCGTCTGGGAATAAGATAGTGACTGGATATAAACCACCTGCCCAAGGAGTGCCATCTTTGCCTGGGATACCTGCAACCCAACTTTTCAAATTCAAGGATCCGTCTGCTTCCTTTTTAGGTCTAGCGTAAAAACCATATGGATGGGACTTTCTCCATTGTTTTCTTTCTTCTTGTAATCTAATTAAACTAAGCGATGTTGACATGATAGCGCAAGTACGATGTTGCCGTGTGAATGATAGAAAAAGAACGACAGAGAACTTTTTTTTTTATTTTTCGAATTGTATTTACCGGCTGACTTTCTCACTCACTTGTACAGTATACACGCCCGCAAATAGGTTGACCTTTTTTTTTTCTTCTTCTTCTTCTTCAACTACATCGTTCATTTCCACCTTCGTGATAGCAATTGGTACCGTATAAATGATTATTGAACAGGTATCAGAGAGTATTGACCCCAATACTCAAACAAAGTACGAATTTCCAGAACCAACTGCAAAGGAAAAGATAAATGACATACAGCAAGACTTGTTACAACCGTTGCCAGAAATCAATTGGGAAATATTAGATCTTGTTGATAAACCTGTCGACATCAATCGTGAAGAAATAATTGATAAATTGGTTGTTAACCCAGAAAGATTGAACCGAACGAGGTTTAGATTTAAGAGATCTGGTATAGATGGTCACATTACTGGATATCAAGAGGAAATTAATTTGAATGAATTGGGCAATTCCAACACGTCATTAAGTATTAATCGTGGATATACATCGAAAAGCGAAAGTCTTAGGGGGAAAACCAGTTTTTTGCCATTTCAACCTGGTGGATTGATCCAACAAGCTGCCGCAGATAGGGAATCAAAGGATTCAAGTTCCAATTTGCACAGAAACGAGTACGGGCTATTTGACGTCCCACCCGGATTTCAACGTGGATTGGAAGTCGGGTCAGAAAAAGCAGACCGGTTGGATATTGAGGAATTAAATGATGACGGAACTGTAGAAGATAAGGAAGAGAAATCAATAACAATGAAACAACATACATTGGATGATGATAATGATGATGTGTCCTCTCACAAAGTGATCACATCAGATGCACCAAAAGCTGATATTCCTTTTGATACCAAAGAAATTGAAGGATTAGTTCCATTTGATTACTCATCTTTTAAATATGATGATAGGAAAAACCCATTAGATAAACGTACTTGGGCTCATGTTGTTGATTTGGACCACAAAATCGAAGATTTCCATGAATTGGTTCCCAATATGGCGCGTACCTGGCCGTTTGAGTTGGATACTTTCCAGAAAGAAGCCGTGTTTCACTTGGAACAAGGAGATTCAGTATTTGTTGCTGCCCATACTTCAGCAGGTAAGACAGTTGTTGCCGAGTATGCGATTGCCATGGCGCATAGAAACATGACCAAATGTATTTATACATCTCCCATCAAGGCATTGTCGAATCAGAAATTTCGTGATTTCAAGGAGACATTTAAAGATATCGATGTCGGGTTGATCACAGGTGATGTACAAATCAACCCTGAAGCCAATTGTTTAATCATGACTACTGAAATTTTGCGATCCATGTTGTACCGTGGAGCAGATTTGATACGTGATGTTGAATTCGTCATTTTTGACGAGGTTCATTATGTGAATGATATCGATAGAGGAGTGGTTTGGGAAGAGGTCATTATTATGTTGCCAGATCATGTTAAGTACATCTTGTTATCGGCAACAGTTCCTAATACATTCGAGTTTGCCAACTGGGTTGGAAGAACAAAACAAAAAGATATATATGTTATATCTACCCCAAAAAGACCTGTTCCATTGGAAATATTCATTTCAGCTAAAAAAGAATTATTCAAAGTGGTGGACTCTAACCGTCGATTCATGGAAAATGAGTTCAGAAAGCATAAAGATTTATTAGAAGCAGGTAAGAAGAAAACCGAGTTACAGTCGATCACCATGGGATCAGGAAGTAGAGGTGGTCCAGGTGGAACAGCCAGAGGTGGAAATAGAGGTGGTGGTAGAGGTGGTCGAGGTGGTGGTAGTGGTCGTGGTGGAAATCAAGTATCTAGAAGAGGGAACTTTTCTGGTCCAAGGCGATTTGGTAACGATGGACCAAATAAAAATACTTGGATAGATTTAGTGCATTATTTGAAACTGAATAACTTATTACCAGCTGTCGTTTTTGTTTTTTCCAAAAAGAGATGTGAGGAGTATGCCGACTCGTTGAAAAGTGTCGATTTCAATAATGCCAAAGAGAAGTCTGAGATTCATATGTTTATTGATAGGGCTGTCGGAAGATTGAAAAAGGAAGATAGAGAATTACCACAAATTCTTAAGATTAGAGATATGCTTAGTAGAGGTATTGCTGTACATCATGGTGGATTATTACCGATTGTCAAGGAATGTATTGAAATTTTATTTGCTAAATCATTAGTTAAAGTATTGTTTGCCACCGAAACATTTGCCATGGGATTGAATTTGCCAACAAGAACAGTTGTTTTTTCGTCCATGAGAAAGCATGATGGTAGAAGTTTCCGTAACTTGTTACCGGGCGAATTCACACAAATGTCCGGTAGAGCTGGTAGAAGAGGGTTGGATAAAACAGGTACTGTAATTGTTATGGCATATAATGATCCATTATCACCAACAGATTTCAAAGAGGTAGTGTTGGGTACTCCAACCAAATTGCTGTCACAGTTCAGATTGACATACAACATGATTTTGAACCTATTAAGAATTGAGGCATTGAAAGTTGAGGAAATGATTAAGCATTCTTTTAGTGAAAATTCCACCCAAGTTTTGTTACCAGAGAACCAAAAGAAGTATGATCAGGTAACGAAACAGTTACAACAAGTGCAGATCACACCATGTAAAGACTGCTCCTTAGTCGGCACCGAAGACACGTGTAAGATGTTGACAGAATACGAAACCGTTTACGGTGAATGTGTTGTTGATATACATAAATCCCCAGTTTTGAAGAACCAATTATTACGAGTAGGTAGATTACTTTTTTTCAGAGACAAAGATGGTGGTGGTTCAAGACTTGGATTTGTTGTCAAATCTGACAGTGCAAACAATTCTATTTTCATTTTAACTTTCAATCATGGTAAAGAATATGAAGAAAGCATTGAGAAATATAAATTGCCTTACCTTCCATTTGCTGATTATGTCATGAGAAACTTTCCAAGAATTAAGTTTTCTGGCGGTTTGAAGGTTGTGTCTGTGCCATACGAAAATGTTTGTTTCATCGGCAGATATTCATTAAAGGCATCTATTAATGACATTATCAACAATGATGCTGCTGCAGTACTGGAAGCTTCAGTACAGATTAAAATTTTAATCAAGTATCAAAACAAGTTTGAAGAGTTGGCGTTTACTTACACCAAGCAGTTGTCCTTACATGAATTGGCGATTAAAAAACAAAAGTTGTTTGAAACGATATTCAATGAGAAGGCATATAGTTGTCCTAACTTCAAAAATCATTATGCGGAATATCACGAAAGATACTTGTTGACCCAAGAAGTTGAAAAATTGAAACGATTAATTTCTGACGAAAATTTGGATTTGTTACCAGATTACGAACAGAGATTGCAAGTCTTGGAGACCATGGGATATATTGATAACCAGCACAACGTGGTATTAAAAGGTAGAGTTGGATGTGAAATCAATTCTGGCTGGGAATTAATTATCACAGAGTTGGTGTTGGATAACTTTTTGGGTGATTTCGAGCCAGCTGAAATAGTTGCTTTATTGTCGTGTTTTGTTTATGAAGGTAGAACACAGGAGGATGAACCACCATTAATAACACCTAGATTAGAAAAAGGTAAAGCAAGAATCTTGGAGATTGCAGAGAAATTGTTGAAAGTTTACGTTGAAAAGCAAGTGTTATTGACTCAGGAAGAGGAGGATTTTGTTGAAAGTAAACGTTTTGCATTAGTGAATGTTGTTTATGAATGGGCTAATGGTTTGTCCTTCAATGAGATTATGCAAATCAGTGTTGAAGCTGAAGGTACCATTGTTAGAGTTATAACGAGATTGGATGAAATTTGCCGTGAGGTGAAAAATGCTGCTTTGATCATTGGTGATTCGACATTACACTTGAAAATGGCAGAAGCACAAGAAAAGATCAAAAGAGATATAGTCTTTTGTGCCTCCTTGTATTTATAGAGACGTAGCGTATAGATATATTTCTATTTACATGCAATATTAATCATAATAATACGGTACACAAATCATAACTGTTTTAATTTTACAATATCTATGATACCTCTTTTCCCCGTGATCACCTTATTTGTGATAAACTCATTTACCGATTTCTCGTTATATTTTATCAGTAGTATGCCCAACATAGTATAAAAGCTCCCAAGTGAAGTCTTTTTCCAAAGGTCTATTCTCTTCAGTTTGAACTCTTCACTGGATAATTTCTCATTTATCAACAACTCTCTATTAATTAAACTAAACTGATGTAGTTGGTTCCATTTAAGAAATTCATACACTATTTCAGTATTTTCAAATGTACTTAAATCTTCTTCAATTTCCACTTGACTTGCAGTTAAATATCTATCATTTAAAAAAATCGTATTTCTAAGTAAGCAAACTTTGAATTTTCCATATCCTAATTTTCTTAATATTCTAGTTTGATAATTATTGTCGTTTATCTTCAATTCCATATCTGTTAACCCATGAGCAACGCATAATAATTCATTAAAATTTAATTCCAAATCATCGATATATGTCAAAATAGGTTGGGCTTTTAATTTGAAAATGCTATCTTCCAGGCTAGTCAGCACCCACGGATTTAGTTTCAGAACAGCATCTCTTTTAACTCGAGATCCCAAAAATGGTAATATACTAAATGCATCCTGACGAAGTATGTGATTAGGTTTTCTTTTGGCTGATATTTCTAGTCTGGTGTTATATAGATCATTCGACAGGAGCGGTATTATTGATTTGTGTCTTAGCACTGATAACAGTAGTTGTTGTCTACTACAACTTAACCTTAGTCTATTTGTTGTGTTGTGTAAAAACATTGAAGCAATCTGATGGGATGTAGTTCTTAGTAAGTAGGTAATGTCTAAATCGAGATTGGCTTGAAATTTTTTTTTTTTTTTTATAGTAATTTTTTTCTCTGTTTTGTTTTATTTTGCACTTTTATTTTATTATTATTCTAGATAATACCCAATCAATCAACGTGAATGTCTTCTAAAGCTTCATCGAAAAAGAAATCAACTGGGGCATCCACTCCGGATCCAACGAGTGCACCTGCCAAGAAGATCAAAATTCCCAAGTCTTTTATACTTAGACCAAACCAATTTCCACCTCATCACTTGAAATCCATCGCAAATGTATACATGAACTCTGAAATCTTACAAGCCATGGAATTATCCCCTGGGAATTTAGTTTATGTTTCTTCCCTTGAGGGTGGTTCACCTGGAATTGTGGCTACTGTATACCCATCCAATGATATTATTGATAAAAATATCATCACTATGAGTTACTCATTTAGAGAATTAACTGGATCATTGTTGGGTGATAGAGTTGAAGTAGTAAAGTTTATGAACCAACCAACATATGCCAATGATGTGACAATTCATGAAGAGGATCAAGAAGAAGTGGAAAAAGTCAAGAATGCGTTACTTGACGTTGGATTAATCTACCCTGGCTTGAAATTGAACTTGGGTTCTACAAATAAAATAACAATACTTGATATTAACGACAGTTTACAAGATTCAATGAGTAAGTTGTCTGTTTCTGAAGATTCTGTTTCAACAAGTTTTTCTCACATTGTATCCCCACCGTATTTGATTACTCCCAAGACCTCCATAAACGTCACAACAGATGCCAACGCAACCCCAAGTAGATCAAAATATCCAAACTTGCCACAGTTGATCACTTATGACCAAGTAGGTGGGTTGCTGAAGGAAATAGAATTATTAAAATCAACCATTGAATTGCCTTTAAATAACCCCATGTTGTTTTCTGAATTTGGGATTACTCCACCACGAGGAATTTTATTGCATGGACCACCGGGTACTGGTAAGACGATGCTTTTGCGATGTGTTGCCAATTCTATTGTTGGGGCACATATACTCACAATTAATGGTCCAAGCATAGTATCAAAATATTTGGGTGAGACTGAAAATGCAATACGTGATATCTTTAATGAGGCCAAAAAATTCCAGCCTTCGATTGTATTTATGGATGAAATTGATTCCCTTGCTCCTAGTAGAAATTCAGATGATTCTGGAGAAACCGAGTCGAGAGTTGTGGCACAATTATTGACCATGATGGATGGAATGGGAGATAATGGGAGAATTGTTGTTGTTGGTGCCACAAACCGTCCTAATGCTATAGATTCTGCATTAAGAAGACCTGGTAGATTTGATCAAGAAGTGGAAATTGGTATTCCGGATGTTGAGGCTCGTGAGGAAATCTTGTCCAAGCAATTTTCCAAGATGAATTCTGATAAATGTGAGTTGACAAAAGAAGACATTACAAGGATTGCTTCAAAAACACATGGATATGTTGGTGCTGACTTAACGGCATTATGCAGAGAATCTGTTATGAAAGCAATTAATAGAGGTTTGACAGAAGGAATTTCCCAAAGCAGTATTAAAGTTACTGAAATAGATGTCAATCATGCATTGCCAGAAATTAGACCTAGTGCAATGAGAGAAATATTTTTAGAAATGCCAAAAGTTCATTGGTCAGATATTGGAGGACAAGATGAGTTAAAACGAAAGTTAATAGAAGTCGTACAGTTGCCATTAGAAGCCAGCCAATCATTTGCTAATTTGGGAGTGTCCTCTCCAAAAGGAGTTTTACTTTATGGTCCACCGGGTTGTTCTAAAACATTGACTGCGAAGGCATTGGCTACGGAATCGGGATTGAATTTTTTGGCTGTGAAAGGACCCGAAATTTTTAACAAGTATGTCGGAGAATCGGAAAGAACAATACGTGAAATATTCCGAAAGGCCAGGGCAGCATCGCCTTCTATTATTTTCTTTGATGAAATCGATGCCATTGCGGGGGATAGGGATGGTGACAGTTCTACCACCGCTGCGCTGAATGTGCTTACGTCTTTGCTTAATGAAATCGATGGTGTTGAAGAACTTAAAGGCGTTGTTATCGTTGGTGCAACGAATAAACCAACAGAGATTGATCCAGCATTGCTCAGACCGGGAAGGTTAGACCGTCATATTTATGTGGCACCGCCAGATTATGAGGCAAGGCTCCAAATCTTGCAGAAGTGCACTCGTAACTTTAATTTGGATAAAGATGAAGTGGCACTTACAAAGTTGGCCGATTTAACCGAAGGGTGTTCAGGAGCTGAAGTCACACTACTTTGTCAAGAAGCTGGGTTAGCTGCAATCATGGAAGACAAAGACGCGACGGTGGTTTGTAAGAGACATTTTGATCATGCCTTGCAAGGTATTTCCAAAGGTATCACTCCGGAAATGCTTGAATACTACGAGAATTTTTCCAATAGAAGTGGACTCAAAATGTGATATTGTTACACAAAAATTTTATAGAGAATGTACACAAAAACTTGAAGAACCTTCACGCGCAAGCAAGCAAGCATTACAGATGATAATATTAAAAGATTAGTTTGAACGGAAAACTACAAAATTGAAAACTCTATATATAGTTTGTCTGTTTGTTTGTTTTTTTATCTTTTTATTATTTATTTATCTGTTTTTTTTTTTTGGACAAATCATTGCTGTTGACAACCTTCTTGTAAATTTTTTTCAAAATCCGGCGGTAAGTCCTTATCGTTAAATCCAAAGGCATCTGCTCCATTACCACCTTTTCCATCTCCGAAACCAGGAAGGAAATCTCCAGCATCACCAACCAATTCACTAGGTGGCTGGCCCAATTCTTGTAAAGATTCCAATAATGTATTAACTTGTTCTCTTTGTGTTTTATTGTCATCACTGTAACTCTCGTGTTCAAAAATGCTAACGATATCATTGGTTATTTCATATTGTTTGGTGTAATTCTTGAATTTGACATCATCGAGTGTTTCTTTGTTCTTCTCCAAATACTCTGGGAATTTGGTGTTTAAATCTTTAATTGGTTCATACAAAACTTCTTTTGAACTCAATTGTTCCAACATATCTACCAATAATTTACTCATATCCATGTCTCCTCCACCTAAACCGTCGCCACCACCCATACCAGCCAATAATTGTGTCAATAAATCTTCTGGGTTTGATCCCATTGGATCATTCTTAAGCTTTGCATCAATATCGTTACCCAGTTTCTTTAATCTTTCCATGGTTTCCTTCATGACGTATTCGAAATTGCCCGGTTTCTTCTCTTCAGCTTCTACAGATTCCCTGTGGTTGTTTTCAAATTCTTTAACCAATTCTTCAAATTGTTTCTGAGCCTCTGGGTTTTCAATCTTTAAATCCTTGATCAATTCACTAATTGATTGTTGGAAATCAGTGTCAAGTGGATCAGTTGGTTGAGCAGTGTTGGGTGTGTTATTTGTTGTTGATTGTTGCTTATCGTTTGAAACAACAGAAGCTCCTGGGGGTTTGCTCAAAACATCATCAGCAAAATCATCTAATAAATCATCTAAATCATCTAAATCCTCTTCTTCGCCATTTGTACTTTCAGATTTTGTATCCACCTCCACATTTTTAGTTGTAGAATCGCCAATGGTGGTGGTAGTATCAGCAGTTGGCTTTTCGGAAATCTCTTTCTCTGATGACATTATAATTATAAGTGAATAAGGGAAGGTTTCTTGTAAATATTAAAAGTTTCCCCACTATGGAAAGAAAAAAATAAAAAAAAAAAAATAAAAAAGGAAAGAAAGAAAGAAAGAGAGAAGTGGTTAGATATTTATGTGATTATTCGTTGAGATATTATGTAAGCTTATGAAATTTTAAATTTTAAATTTTTAGTTGTTTTTTTTTTTTTTTTTTTTTTTTTTTCCTTCATTTTCCTCTCAGTGCGGAGGGTACCATTATGTCGACAGAAACTCCCCCACTTTGTTTAAATCTAAGACAAGTTCTACCGCGGAACTTCTAGAGAATAAAATAAAGAATAAAAATAAAAATTTGGCCACCACTTTGAACTGACGCTAAGGCTGTTACGGCCATAATACAAAATATGCAGAATGACCAAATAAATACATGCCGAGTATATACTGATTACGGAAGAGGTGTGTACAAGTAAACTATATATATATATACATTCATTTATGTATTCTACAGGTTACAACTTTGGTTTGTTTGCATCTAAACCGCCCACAGTTGCATTCCAATTGACTTCTATAGGACCATTATCATTTTCACCTGCTGGATCTTTATCAAAAAACACAACTGTCACTGTTAAATCATCACGGTATCTTCTTGAAATGGGACTTGGAATAGAAAGCAACATTGAAGTTTGTTCTCTTGATCCACCACAAGATAATGCATTTCTGATCAAATGAGTAGCAACATTCTTATCTTCCAACAAAAACCCATTTCCCAATTTGTTTTGCAACGGTTTCTTCAGGCTATTACTATCTTTCGAGAGATCTTGAACTATAGGCAACTTACCATCAGCACCTCCAAATCCAAACCATGATTTCTTCGGCTTTATCATTCCTTCCTTTTCCATCCATTTAACAACCAATGAAACAATTTCACTATTACTAAGCATCTCAAATAATCCATCTGAAGCCAATACCACAAAATCTTGATTTTTGATCTTTGTTGATGTGATAACCGGTTCTGCTGTAACGTAAGGAGGAGTCTTCAATTGATTTGGAACGGGTCTACCAAAAAATTGCTTGTAAATTCTTTCTTGTACCGACTTTGGAAGTTTGTAGCGGCAATCACCAAAGGCACGGCTGGGCTCTAAAGAACCTAGGATTCTTCCATGACGAATCACGTTAGGCTCGTTAGGATGCTCACTTAGGATTCGAGCTACTTCTTCTGGTGAAGAGCCTGTTTGATCTTTGGTGATTGCAGTTGCTGACCAGTCATGGCCATTGAACCGACCAAGAACTGCTCTGGAATCACCCACAGAAGCCGTTTTAAGAATTTTAGTATTTGAATCATAAAATGCTAAAAGTGCACAGGATCCACTCAAGGCTGGCATCAACAAGTCCGCGGCATTCGTTTTCCTAGATTGGTTGAGAATCTTTTCGACATTTTTAGTCACAATTTCATGATCTAACTTCAAAAAACCATTGGAAATTGCGTTCTCTATTGTTGAACTACTTGGGATGTAGCGCAAATTCTCTTCTCCTGGGACAGGTTTATAAACTGTATCCAATTCGTTAACCACATACCCAATCAATTGGTCTCTCAACTTGGAAGAAGTGGCCCATCCCCCATGACCATCGTACACACCAAAGAACATCCAGTCCGTTGTAGTTTTTGTGTTATTCTGTTGTAATATATCCACTTGCACTATCTGTTCTGATCGGTCATCTTCAATCGGAGAATTTGAAGGTAATTGACAGGTATCATACCTGGTTACACCTTTACCTCTATTAACAAAGTAACTCTCCTCGTGCTGACGCAATTTTGCACTAACCTGTTCTTCATTAAGAGCAAAAATCCCTTCTTTCTGTTGTTGGAAATGGTTTAAAGAGCTGGTGCTGAAATTCTTCTTTTGTACAAATTTGCTTGAGGTATGTGAAGGTGTTGATGGTACTGGGGGTGCTGGTGGTGATGGTAAGGTATCCAAATTGAAATAGTTAGATTGGTTGAATATAACATACGATCCAACAATGATAACACCAGACACTAACGCAACTGATTTCTTGTATCGTTGTTGTTGTTTATTTGGAACCGAAGTGGTCTTTAGTGATGATTGTGATAATAATCGTTTACTAATAGTCTGAAACTGCTTGTTTGTGAGACCTAAAAGCTTTGGTCTAACTGTAAGTGCAAATGACATGACGATGATGGTGGTGATCGATAGGGTCCCTCTATTCTCTAATCAGATTAATTATTTTCTTTTATTTTCTTTTTTTCTTTTGGTTTGCTTTTGTTTATTTAAAGACGTCACTCATTGGGTGAATAGCTTTAGTTAGATTGCACGACCTAAAAAAAGACTGATAACGCACGTGATATTCCAAAACCAGCAACAAGTCACAGGTTAGTGCTCAAGTCTTGATCTTCAAAAAATATAATGAACTTATACTTCATCTATCCAATGGTAGAAATAGACAACTACTAAAGACGATATATTGGGATCAAGCCGCTTACCATATTCAAAGTGTGAAAAAAATAAATGGTCCCTAGCAGGATCGAACTGCTGATCTTGGCGTTATTAGCACCACGCCTTAACCAACTGGGCCAAGGGACCAATCCAACTGTGCTACTGAAGCTGTTGGTTGTTCCTTTGAACTTCAGTAGCTCTTCTGTGAAGTCTTACAAGGAATCTTGAAATTACAATAGAATAGTTGGTGAGTATTGCTCATCACAAGTGGTTCTTGAGTCATATGACATTGGTACAATCACAGATCACACATAAGTCTTCTCAATTGTATTTACCAGTTTTTTTATTTGTTTGTGGAATATTGCAAAATTTCAACAAAAAGCCAATCACTTGTAAGCCTACACGCAATTGTATATCTAAATAATGATAAGAAATGTATATATATTACACACCTCAGATTCCAAGTTGTTTATATTTATCACTCAAATAATGTGGATCATTCAAATACTTCAAATCATCAACTGGTCGTTCTCCCATCACACTGATTCTGTACGCATGACGTATCACTGGTTCATCAAAGTCTACACATGGAGAATGAACGGTGGTTGAATTATTCCATAAAACAATCGTATTTTCTTCCCAACGAATACGAAGTTGCAAATCCTGTGATGTCTCAACAAGATCAAATAAAAACGATAATAAATAATCCAGTTCATCTTCCTTTAGCTCAACTATTCTTCTTCCAAATTCTTTGTTCAAGTACAAATGTTTCTCTTTCGTCAATGGATTAATTCTAACAAGGGGATGGATATTAGCCTCTGGTTCTCTCCTAGTTATCCCACCGACCTCTTTGTTATTTCGTGCTTGCTCTATAGAGGAGTGCAACACATGTAACCCTTCTAATCGTTCCTTCATAGCCGGACTCAATCTATTATAAGCCTCCACAGTACTAGCAAATAAAGTATCACCACCAGCTTCTGGTATCTGCAAACATGAAAATAATGTGAGCTGCAAGGCATTTAACGCATAGGAACAATCAGAGTGCCAGGAAATGGAGTTGGTTCTGTTAGCAAACACAGAATTGATTTCATCTTGAGTAGCACCCCTAAAACAAACATGCAATTCTGGGAAACCTTCGGGTGAACCACTTGTTGCGTGTTTGTACAATGTACCAAAATATTTAGCAAAATCAACAGCAAATTGGGGTCCTTTCTGGTTGAAATCTTGGTTCTTGAAAACAACAACACCCCTTTCAGCAACAAAGCGTGCAAGATCATTTTTAGCACTATCACTCAACTGTGAAAGTTGTATACCATTAATTTCAGAGCCCAACTTGGGAGTAATTCTTTTAACTGAGTAACGGCTGCCACTACCAATACCATCTGGAAACAAATTCTTCAATTCTCCATCAGCCAACAACCCCTTGTCGTGATATTCGGCAAATGTATAATTGGGAAACTTCTGATTTGGGTTCCAAGTGGGTAAGTATTCAGGATATAATGCCAATTTGAGGTTTTGATTACTAACAGTATACGATCCAGACTTGGTTCGGCCAACGTGGGACTTTTGAAATTGGGAAGCATCGTATTTATCTGTATCAGAAACTGGTGCCATAGTGATAGTTTTGAATATCAACGAAATCAAGAAGAAAAATATCGATAAACAAGTTTTCAAAGGATTTATATCCTTATTTTTATAATAACTCCACACTTGCAAACATCCTCACGTGAACGGGTGCAAATATACCAACAAAAGTGTGGCGATGTTTATCAGTCGATACATTTCATCTTTTATACTTGCCTGGAATTTATTTTCTCTTTTTCTGAAGTTGCATTCCTCCCCACACACTAGAAACTGTGGCGTATGGTCAACGTATAAAAAAGTATGAAGTTTTAGGTTTATTATGCTAAAGAGATCCAAAAAGCAATCACCGAAAAAAAAAAAAAAAAATAAAAAAAGTTGCGATGAAAACCGGACCATTGATGCACAACAAAATTTGCTTGTTCCCAGTGAGCCATGTTTAACTTATTAGCATGTGGATCCAATGGAAATTATCAATTAGGATTAAATGATGACGACGATAAAAGTATTCTATTACCTTCATTATTCAACCATAGTGGAAAATTAACAACCATCATTCCTGACAGACCCCAGAAAATTGCTTGTGGAGGTAATCACACGTTAGTCCTCCTAGACTCAGGAGAAGTCTATGCATGCGGAAGTAATGAATATGGTCAGTGTGGGTTACCAAAATGTGATAATGTGAAAACTTTTTCCAAAATACCAGGCAACAATTGGATTGATATATCCTGTGGATGGGAATTTTCGGTTTTAGTCAATATGAACAAAGAAATCTACGTGTGTGGGAATGGACTAAAAGGAGAATTGGGACTTGGTAAAGCGGTGAAACAATCTGAATTGAAATATTGTACAACTCAAGATAATTTCAAGATTATTAAATCATGTATGCAACACACCATTCTTGAAACCACTACTGGCGAATTAGTTGGCTGGGGAAATTGTAGGAAGGGTCAATTAGGAGAAACAAATGAAAAGGTATTTTGGGTACCCACTGTTTTAAAATTTGATATTAAAGTGGAAGACTTCAGTCTTGGTCGAGAGTTTACTGCAATACAGTCAGGTTGTAATGATGTAACAGTGTTTGGAAAGTTTTCTGTTGATTTAGAAAATAATGTGCTACAAAGTCGATTTGATATTTCAAAAGTAGAGACGATGTGGTCTTCAATACATATACTAGCAAATAATTCAATTCAATCATGTGGAAACAACAGTCACGATCAGTTATATCCCACATCGGAAACCATAAATGTGGAAGAGTTTTCCATTGGCAGCGAACATGGGCTCGCGAGATCAGGAAACACAGTGTACGCCTGGGGTTGGTCAGAACATGGAAACTGTGGAAAATCAGAGAATGAGAAACAAACATTTGATTATTTAAACAAATTATACTCCGGTCAAGATAAAGTGGTTCTAATTGGTACAGGTTGTGCCACAAGCTGGGTAGTAGTAGAAACGTCACATAGGACAGTAGAATAAATATCACGATGCTTCTTTTCCAAATTCATCAATGAGAATGATATGTTCCCGAAAGATGGAAAATATGTCCATCGTAGTTGTTCTAGGATATTCACTAAAAAATAATGTGTTTGGAGGTATACAAAAAACATCAATAAATGCACAGTGATAATCCTGTTGATTAGTATTAATCAAAAGAATGTGAAAGAAGATGCTAGAAAAAAATTTTTTTTCTTCCTTCTCTTCCCTCATTTTTATACTGTTTTGTCCACACGCGTGGGAGTGAACAGTAGGGGATCATTTTAGAGAGCAAAAGCTAAAAAAAAAAATACATACACTCACATACAGAAACTTTCCCAAACCTTGCCGGTGTTTTCCTCAACAACAACAACAATTAATATAACATGTGTGTTTTTGGAGCAGTATGTCTGGGAAGACCAATGGTCATGGCTCAACAAGTGGACCAGACAAAATATGTTATAAGCATTCCCAACGCATCCAACGTCTCGTATATCACGATATTTCTATTGCCAAACTCACCATTTGTCGATAACAACTACACTGCGTTGGTATATTTCCAATTACCATCCAGCGATGGTTCTTCATCTGAATACAAGTTATTAGGAGGTATTAATCCATCAAAACCATCCGCAATCTATAAATTGAACAATAAAAACACACATGCAGCCTCAAGATCTCCAGATGATATAGATATGGACAGTGCCCCTGTTGATACTAATGACAACACCACGATAAATATAGGTATTTCCATTGAACCTACTCCACAGGCAGAACAATTGATTCTACAGGCAAGAAATTCAAATTCATTGGTGCCTACAAGCAAACCGACAACAACTGCAGCAAAGTCGCCAAGCGAAACAGCTGTTCTTGCTAACAAAATAGTGGGACATGCTTATAATTATCTAGCTAGTTTTATTGACAATTCAGGTAAAGTCCCCATAAAAGCATTTGATAACTGGTGGGACAAATTCAAAGCTAAACTAAACAACAACCCTAATTTCTTGAACGAGCTAGATAACTAATATAGTTGTAACTTCAATAATATATTTTAGACATGAATGATATTCTTCGCACGTATACCTCCAAGCATTGCGCGAGAGCACGATAAATATTTACTGAAAGAATTACTCAACCATACACGGGATGTTGCGAATTCTCCTGGATGTTGTAATTCATTCGTATTGACGTGCTTTCTTCTCTATATAATCGACTGATCAAACACCATTGTTTCACAAAACGCAAAAGCAATAAAACGGAAAGAAGAAAGAAAAAAAAAAAGAAACCCATCTTGAAATACCGTGTTGCAACACATGGGTCACGTGGCATTAGATCATTTTATATTTTTTTCTTTTGCCCTTCATCCCCCGTCCCTCAAGGATGGAATCGTGTCCCGACGCAAATCCGAAATTTCTTTTTAAATTTTCTCGTCTCGGGCTTATTTGCCCTAGCAATGGTGTGGCATTTTGGTGTTTATTTGTAAGCTGCTCTCAAAAATTTTTCAACTTGTGGAAAATAATACAAGGTATATAAAGCATCACAATGCCAGGCATCAAGACTTTTTTTTTTGGCAGAGTCCTTTTCTTCTTTAGTTGAGTGTTTCTTTTTCTACCAACGTCTTAAAGTCCAACCTTTTTTACATTTTAATAGTATAAAGTCCAACCTTTTGCTTTAAGTTATAACCTTGATTTCAAGAATTCAAACCATCCCAATTTTTTATCATTTTCCTTTGATCCATTGCAAACTAATATAACATGACTATCGAATCTACTACTAGCTATTCATTTGGTACTAACGCCGTCCACGCCGGTGCTCCACTTGACCCAACTACCGGTGCTGTTATTGAACCAATTTCCCTTTCTACCACTTTCGGTCAATCCGAACCATCTAAACCATTGGGTATTTACGAATATTCCAGATCTGCTAACCCAAACAGAGACAACTTTGAAACTGCTGTTGCCGCTTTGGAAAGCGCCAAATACGCCATTGCCTTGTCTTCTGGTTCAGCCACCACTGCCTTGGTTATCCAATCCTTGCCAGTTGGTTCTCACATTGTTTCTTCTGGTGATGTCTACGGTGGTACCCACAGATACTTCACTAAAGTTGCTAACACACACGGTGTTGAAGCCCAATTTGTTGGTAATTTGGTTGAAGATTTACAAGGTGCTTTAAGAGAAAACACCAAGTTGGTTTGGTTGGAAACCCCATCCAACCCAACTTTGCAAGTTACTGATATTGCCAAAGTCAAATCCATCTTGGCTGACCACCAAGCCAAAACCGGTAACAAAGTTTTATTGGTTGTTGACAACACCTTCTTGTCCCCATACCTTTCGAACCCATTGACCCACGGTGCTGATGTCGTTGTCCACTCTGTTACCAAATACATTAATGGTCACTCCGATGTTGTTATGGGTGTTTTGGCCACCAATGACTCCGAATTGCACGAAAGATTCAGATTCTTGCAAAATGCTATTGGATCAATTCCATCTCCATTTGATTCATGGTTGGCCCACAGAGGTTTGAAGACCTTGCACTTGAGAGTCAGACAAGCTTCCACTTCTGCTCAAAAAATTGCTGAATACTTATCCCAACACCCAGGTGTTTTGAAAGTCAACTACCCAGGTTTGAAATCACACAAGAACCACGACGTTGTTTTGCGTCAACAAAGAGATGGTTTAGGTGGTGGTATGATTTCTTTCAGAATTGCCGGTGGTGCTAAAGGTGCTTCTGTTTTCACTTCTTCTACTAAATTATTTACTTTGGCTGAATCCTTGGGTGGTATTGAATCATTGATTGAAGTTCCAGCTATTATGACCCACGGTGGTATTCCAAAGGAAGAAAGAGAATCAAACGGTGTCTTTGACGACTTGGTCAGAGTCTCAGTCGGTATTGAAGACACTGAAGACTTGTTGAAAGATATCGAACAAGCTTTAGAAAAGGCTACTTCTGCTTAAGTGATGGCAATAAATCACTAAATTGTAATATATATTTGTATATGTATAATAGGATAAATAATCGTTAATTGTGAAACCATAAACTTGTAAGCATGCAAAACTTTTTCTTTTTCTTTCCATGTAGTTCCAAAAGCAAGATTTTCGCAACCATATCCACACACACACCCACCCACATATGCACACAAAAAAAGGGCACAAAAAAAGAAAACGCATCCACAGAAGAATTGTAACAACAACGGAGACAGACCAGAGAGAGAAAAAAAAAAGTAGCCACGAATTGAAAGTTTCTCGTTCACACCACTCACATGTATCAACTGCCTTTTTCTTTTGATAGCAACTATATACACACATATATGAAGTTTTCTGTGTTAGTGATAATTGCATTTCAGTTACTATCAATCAGAGCTCTGATAGTAGATACCGCTGAAGAATTAATTTGTCCGGATCCCGAGAATCCATTAGATTGTTATCCAAAGATTTTTGTTCCAACTAAAGAGTGGCAAGTTATTAAAGAAGGTCAAGAAATTCCTCCTGGATTACACGTAAGGTTGAACATAGATACTTTAGAGAAAGAAGCTAAACTAATGGACGATGATATAAAGGATGAAGTTCCTGTCCAGGAACTTGTTGTCGATGGTGAAGTTCAGGATCATTCCAATGAAGCTATCCAAGAAAACTTACAGAAGATGCATGAAAGAAAACATCCTGAAGTTAAACAAGATCACTCACACCGTTCAAGAGTTAATCAGGATGATTTGAATGATTTTGATTCTGCCTCGTTGGAAGTGGAAGGATACAAGCCAAATGCAAGCGATATGGACAGGTTGAACACCGCATTAGATACCCTTGAAGAATTAAGTCACGATATTGAATTTGGGGAGAAGTTAACTACTGATAAGAACATTTTCCAAAGTCTTCTCAACATAGCTGATACTGCTAATGATGCAAAGGTAGAAGAAAAGGCTTACCGTATCATGGGCTCCAGTTTAAGAAACAACCCGGAAGCTATCAACAATTTGTTGTCCAATTTTGACAGAGACTTTGTAACCAATTTATTCAGTCAGTTATCTAAGAAAGACGATGTTTTACAAAAACGAATCTTGGGTATAATTCAGGCCTTATCTCAGAACGGCCATTTTACAAGAGAATATTTTTCATTCGATCATAGTTCGGGATTAGATAATTTGATTGAAATCTTCCCTAATCTTGGTGTTGAGTCACAAACTAGAGCAAGTAATATCTTGGAAGACTTGCAATTGTTTCCTGTAACAAATGACAGACGATCACTCGAAGACCAAGATCCAGAATCTCGAGTTTCCAAATTTATCCAAAATTCATTTGTTGGAAATAAACTTGATCAAGATAACTTTAAACAATATTTCAATCAATTGGCCAAATTGCACCAGGACAATAAGGATTTGAAACCTACAAATGAATTCATTGAATGGTTGGCTAAGGAAGCTGAACTTCGAAAGGAAAACAAGAAAAGAGATGACTATTCACAGGATGATAAGAACTTCGATGAGTTCATGCTTACTGCAAGACACGAAATATTTGGTAATCCAATGGGATTAAGAAAAGCCATTGCTGACGAGTTATAGAGACTTAAATAATAGTAACTAGACAAATCTCCAAAATAAGTATATATTGAATTTTTTTTTTTATATCTAGTACCTGTTTTTCTTTACCAACAATGTTGTTATTCTTTTTAAATATTATTATTATTTTACATTAACAAAAAAATAAAATACATGAAAATATGTTGATGCACCCTATTAAAGCTAGCAGTTCGCTTAATCAAACAAACCGAAACCCATATCATCATCGGATTCTTCTTTTTCTTCTTCAGCGGCTTCTTCAGCAGCAGCTTCGTCACCGGCAGCGGCACCAGCAGAAGCGGCAGCACCAGCTGGAGCACCAGTTGGGACAGAAGACAATTTTTCGTTACCTTCAGCAATCAATTCTTCGACGTTTTTACCTTCCAATTCGGAGATTAATTTTTCGAGTTTTTCATCTTCGATTTCAATGTCAGCAGCAGATAAGACGGCTTTGACATCGGCGGCAGATGGGGTGGCGTTACCGGCGTTGACCAATAATAAGTAAGCAGCTAAGTATTTCACTAGAATCAAAAACAGTTAGTATTCAATCATGCTGATTTCTCTAGAATTATGGATTCATTTGGAAAATTGAAATTGCATCATTACTCGAAATGTCCATAAAGTAGGTATCTTGAAATTTTGCAATAGTTTCTCCTGTAATTAATCCATCTGAATTCTCGTTATTATATCCTCTTTCACATACTTTTCGGTTATGTACTGTCGTTGATTAACTGAATAAAGTGGTACGTTAGTAAGTAAATATTCGTGGGTCCTAAATTTTTTTTTTCCACCAAGATTGAGGTTAGTTCGCAAGGATGATTTTGCGTGTACGACTCACAAATCTCAGTTAGGGCTTTAGCCCTAATGACGCTACCATTTGTACAAAATTTTGAGTCTTAATCGTTAGTACCACCAACAAATAAAACCTATTCTTGACAATGATACGCTAGGAAGTTTATCATGTTTAGACTGTTGTCCATCTAACGGGATTTATTCTTTGTTTGGTCAAAGCAGGCATAGGGGAGGTCCAGGTCGTAATGATCTTGACTATAGTGGATGCGATTGTTGTTTCTCACTTGCGGCGTGATTCTGAATTCCCTAATTAGGAGAAAGAGAGCTGCTGACAAATGTTACGCACATAAAAAAGAGAGAAGACTGTAATTGAGAAAGTAAAGTGCGCACCTGCAACGACGCAATCGTTGTTCGATTTGTGGGTGTCGGACAAAAAGTGTGGGATATGTGAGATACTGATGAAAGTCAAGTCAACATGGAAAGTATACATTTAATCCTCTACAAAAAAACAAAAGAATAACATATCATGTCGATTAAACCATTTCCTGAATTAACTGCTGAACAAGAGAAGGAACTTGTAACCAATTTATCACAATGGACACTTGGTAACGGGTTAGTCATGTATCCACCGGATTTTGAAGGTTATCAAGCCAACACAGCACCAATCACCTTGTTTCCTACTCCGATTCCAAAGGAAAGCTTTACTCGAGCACAAGAGGTTCAGAAGTTGTTCCATGAGTTGTATATAAATGTGATAACACAAGACAAGGAGTGGTTCTTATCGATTCTTGGCGAGTTGTCAAAACATGACGCCGATTTTACAGGAAAGTTATTTGAAGTTTATCAGAAACTGAAAAATATCCAACCATTATCTTTGGGATTGTTTAGATCAGATTATATGGTACACCAAGATACTAATGAGATCAAGCAAATTGAATTCAACACTGTCAGTGTATCATTTGGTGGATTGTCAACCAAAATTGGCCAATTACATCAATATTTGAATGGATCTGGTCAGTATGACAACAAGTACAATTACAAGTATTATGATGATGAGGAAGAAATCCCTGTATCACCGTCAATTAAGGAATTGGCTCAAGGTTTAGCTGATGGTAATTATTACTACAACAATGGTCATAATAATTCTTCCACAATTGTGTTGTTCATTGTGCAACCAAATGAAAGAAACAGCTTTGACCAGAGACATGTTGAATATGCATTGTTCAATAACCATGGTATTAGATCTGTTAGATTAACATTAGAAGAAGTTGAAGATCATGTTACGATTAGTCAAGATAAGTTGTACATCAAATCTACTATGGATGAAGTATCAGTTGTTTATTATAGATCTGGATATGCTCCAAGCGATTACGAGATAAACCCAACCAAGACATGGAATGCTAGATTGTTATTAGAAGATACATTGGCTATCAAATGTCCATCTGTGTTGACACAATTGTCGGGAACAAAAAAAGTTCAACAAATATTAACCAAAAAGGAGATGGTTTCAAAGTTTTTACCTAATGCAAGTGATGAAGAATTAAAGAAAATTTTATCAACTTTTGTTGCAATCTATTCCTTGGATGAATCTGATGAAGAAAGTGAAAAGGCAATCAAGTTGGCATTTGAAGAACCAGAACATTTTGTATTGAAGCCTCAAAGAGAAGGTGGTGGTAACAATGTGTACAAAGAGAATATTCCTTCATTTTTGAAGAGTTTGGACAAGAAAGATTGGGGTGCTTACATATTAATGGAGTTGATTAATCCTCCATTATACAAGAACAAGCTCATTAGAAATGGCGAAATCTTCCATGAAGACATTATTTCTGAATTAGGAATTTTTGGTACTACTGTGTTCAATGAAAAAAGTGGCGAAATATTAACCAACAAGAATGCCGGTTGGTTATTGAGATCCAAATTTAGCACTAGCAATGAAGGTGGTGTTGCTGCAGGATTTGGATGTGTTGATAATATTTATTTATATTAGACGTAATAGAAACTAGTATATATATACTATTAGACTTTGGCTTTTTCTTCATTTTTCTGATCAATTTTAGGCAGTGTCGGTGTTTCTGGTGTTTCCATCATCGTTATGGCGCACCGTGGTTGGTTAGTTACATTAGAATCTGTATCAATCAATGCGGTAAGCGGTTGCAACTGGATGGCATTTTTCTCAGCCGCTTGTTTCTCTTGTCTTTCGATATCCACCGCCCATAATGCGGCCCCTAGAGTGTTGGTGAACATAAAATACATATTTACAAATGGAAACAGCTCGAGCCACAATGCAACAATGCCATATCCCATATAGGCTGGTCGGTTCAACTTGTGTATTTCTCGAGTATCGCTTCTCAGAAAACCTCTCAATTTAAAATATCGACCGTGAGCTTTGACTCCACGTCTAGAAGACTGGAATAATAAAACAATCAATGGACCCACAAATGGAATGAAATAGATCAACCCAAAAGCAAGTAATTTGAGCAACAGAAACGGAAAAATAGAGAGATCTGAGATTGCTTTCAAATATTCGGAGACTCGAACTCGTAATGGGAGTTTCTTGTATCTTCGTAACTTCCCCATAAGAACCACATCTTCAGAGCATTCACGTACTAATACAGCATCATAGGCTACCCTCTGTATATGTGGCATTAGGGAAATTGTTACAATAAAAATGGATAACGTACTTGCTTGCAGGATCAAATTGTACCATGCTCCAATCACTCCCAATGGCCCCATGAGTAAAGTGTAAATTACGGCTTGTGGTGGAAACACTAAAGCAAACATTATAGAATAGATTAAAAGTGTCAAGGTAAGTTGTGGAATCAATATAGTAATGTAAAATGGCCAAATAGCAGGGTGAATGATAAAGTATAATAGTCCCTAGTAAAGGCGTTAGTTTGGCTTTAATTGATACAACAGTAAATAACAATGTGTTTCACTTACTTTAAAGGGATAGAAATATGCACCAGATTTGATTATTTCTACAAATGGAATTGTCATTGTGGGTGGTGGTATTCAACAAAGGTAATCTGTTGCAAAAAAAAAAAAAAAAAATAAAAATAAAAAGCAAGAGAACTGAAAAAAATAGGTGTCACTGGCGAAACATGAGTTCGATCGAACAAACATCGAAGATTAGATTCTTGTCATTTAACTAAATATAATAAGTTTATGTAAATTTCTATTCTACAAATATAACTAGTGCTAGAAAAATGAACCTATGTTTGGAAACCACATGTAGTCTGTAATTTTAATTAATATTTTGCACCAATTTGCAAACAAAAACAAAATCTCTAAACCCAGATAAGAAGATGGATGAGATTGTTAACAGTTAAACTAGTGTTCTATTTTGAATCACAGTAAACCTTCTCATGAAAGGAGACTTTATAACTGATTTTGCTAGCATTACGATATCAGACTAATTCTTTTGAAAGATATTTCTGATTTTTAATCTTAGTTTGAACCGACAACCAATAGCTTCAATAGCTTAGTTGGATTGGTCCCTTGGCCCAGTTGGTTAAGGCGTGGTGCTAATAACGCCAAGATCAGCAGTTCGATCCTGCTAGGGACCATTTATTTTTTTCTCGCACCGCGTAAGTCAGGTTGATTGTAATGTGCTTCATCTATTTTTTTTTTTTTGGAACAATACAGAAACAGTGGATCATTTCACACATAACATTCTCCCAATTTATTATTACTCACTGCACAATTAGAAATATACTAACTAATATACAAACTCTGTTTCTTTATGGATTGCACCTTTGGTTTTTAAAAATTCAAAGTAATTTCTCCACACTTTTCCTCTTCTCTTTAAACACTCAACGTCTCCAATAAGGATCATACTATATTTGGCTCTGGTCAAAGAAACATTCAATCTTCTTTCATCTTTCAAGAAACCAATACTACCATCCACATTTGACCTGACACAAGACATTACAATAATGTCTTTCTCTCTTCCTTGAAATGCATCCACCGTTGCAATCATAATACCTGCAACAAAATTGATTGTAGCTCCCTTGGCTGATCTGACTCGTTGATTAACAAGATCTACTTCTTGTTTCAATTTTTCTGCATCTGGATTAATTATACGATCCTGAAGTAAATTTGATGATATGACATCACGCTGGCCCGCATAAGATGTTATAACTCCTATTCTTGATGGATTTATCTTTTTGTCTTGGATCAAAGTACGTAACACCAGCTGAACATATGCAACTTCAAAAGGATTTACATATGTGAAGCCCTTGTCAGCTTTCTTTTTATTTTGGATAGGGGATTCAGGGGCATCTCCATCAGTATCCCAAAAATATAAAGGATGGGTGATTCCTATTTCTTGCCTTTCACTAGAACTAATACCGTCAGTCAATTTACCTTTGCAAAATTGTAGTCTTGGGAATTCACTTATTTGTGGATGCATTCGATACTGCGTATCTAACATTAATGGATTGGCGCAAGTATTATTCAACAAAAGTCTTTCGAACATGGACATTGAGAGGCTTTTAATTTCTGACAAACAACTCAATTGTTTATCGTCACCAACAACAACAACTTTTTTAAGTCTAGGTAATGCTAATGGAATCAAAGTAGCTGGTTCAGCTGATTGTGTTGCTTCATCAATAAGAACGACACGGACTTGAGGTAAACTTTTTATCTGACCACCACCAGCAACTGTGGTTGTTGCAAAAATTACCTTATGGGCACTAAGGATTTCCATAGACTTCTTTTTTCGAGCATTGCAAAAACTATCGAACTCACACTTATCTATTGAAGCAACATCCTTATGATACAATCTATCAGCAATCCTTTGTTGTTCCGGGGTCAACAGATCGTATACCATGTGATGCAAGCAAATACTTGCTAATGGATGTTTCCTATCATATTCTGCAAGCTTTTGAGTAGCAGGAATTCTTATTAAAGTTTCAGGATGGGACTTCATTAACTTTTCTGCAATATTATCAACAGAAACATTAGATGCAGCAGTAACAAGAATAGGATATTCGTTTGACTGCAATAATTGAACCACTATTTCATAGATTGCAGAAGTTTTCCCGGTACCAGGTGGTCCTTGCAAAAATGTGACTGGATTATATAAAGAAGTAAACACTGCACGTCTTTGTGATTCATTCAACATTTTATTTTCAAGCTTGTCCACCGTAGAATTATTGTAGATATCCATATAAATTGGATTCTTCCCCAAAATAATATTTTCTAGCATCGTATTTGAAAAACAATGCATGGCATTCAACATTCTGGTTACTTGAACTGAAGCAGGATAGATTTTTAATCCACAAGTATCTTGACCCCTTGGTAATGGTTTGTCATTCCAATCATAAAGTTTAATTGTTAAATTAATGTGATTAATTTGGGTGTTTTTATCCTTGATAGTTTCATCGCGATAAACATAGCCAGCCCAGAGTTGACCAATTTCATTAAACATAAATATTGTCAGCTCATAAATAAACGGGTTACTTACTAGGTGAAGCATATCTGGATCCTGCATTTTCTTTACCAATTCACTTTCGCTAGTTAAAATAATTTGATACTCTTTGTTTTTCAAGGCTTGTTCTTCATTCCAAATGATTTTAAAGTCTTTTTTATCTGTAATATTTCTGGGATTATCAGTAATATCCTGCAAAAATGATAAAGTTGTGAAGTGACGGCTGTATTCAGTCATTGAATGAAAATTGATTTTTGGTTTACTGTTTGGCAAAAACTTCTTGATATACGATTTCACAAACTCATCAGTGTCATTATCAGCAGACTTAGCACCGGCCCGATTGTTACCATTGGGCCTCGATCTTTTGCTTCGCGATTTATTTTTGTGGTTTGGAAAGATGCCCACAGCATTAGTTTTGTTGGTTTCAACATTTCTCAATGGAGTACTTGCACTCTGATTATTCAATGGATTCTTAGAAGCAGCAGTTACCAGCAATTTATCAAAACTCAGAGCAAGACATACAATCTCTTTCTGGTAATCAATATTTATTTGATTCTCTAGTTTTCCTGGTAAATGTTTTGCATTACGGATATGTAATACAAGTTGATCATAGTGGTCAAATGGTTGGTGACATGTCGAGCATTTGATAGCCATGGTCGGTCTGGTTGGTGGAAGAAAGTAGTTTTATTTTTGTTTCAATAAAAATTTCAGATTAAACTTATGTATTTATAGGAATAGGATTTGCAGGGGATACGTAAGCAGAAAACTCTCACCTAGAATAAGGGGTGAATAGAGTTTAAAGGGATAAATCCCATGTTTATCTTATCAAATGTTTTTATTTATTCCAATTTCAGAGAATGAACTTTAAACTTATGTTGATACAACTTGAGGATCTTATCAGAATTGAAAGTTAAGCATATATTGTTGTGGTAAACACCAAGAGTTGATAAAATTTTTTTTATTCTTTGTATCTTTTTTTTTTTGTTTTACAACTCAGTTCCTAAGAATTGATAAAACCTTGTTTTTGCAACTATTAAGGATGTTTAACCTTTCATATGCGGCAAATAGACCTAGCGATGTTGACTTCAACTTACAACCAACAGCTTCAGTAGCACAGTTGGATTGGTCCCTTGGCCCAGTTGGTTAAGGCGTGGTGCTAATAACGCCAAGATCAGCAGTTCGATCCTGCTAGGGACCATTTATTTTTTGACCACCCACCATTTGGGTATACTTGCTAATGTACAAGTGGAACAACTTCTTTATTAGAAAACTCGATTCAGAAAGAGTTTTGCTTTCATTATTAGTTTTTTATTTTTGACTTTTTGCAGCTCAAGGTTTTGTCAATTTTTGAGAAAAAGAAGGAGCCAATTATCTATCATGAAAACTGTGTACAATAAACTATACTCAAACTCTAATAATTAGATAAATGTGTGGATACACTTTTTTTTCTATGAAAATCCTATGGTCAACAACGTGTTATTCTTCTGGTTTATATCCATATATGCGTTTATCTTTTAAAGATAACATTGTTATTTGTTCATCTTTAAACTTTGCAATGTTAAAACAATGTCCAATTGTAAGAAAGTGAAACTTGTTGGTTTAAGAAGAGCCATAACAATTCATTCAATAAAAAGATATTATAGATACAAAGGCGGACTATGACGCGGGGAAGACCAACTGAAGTCTTTTCTCAACTGGGTTTTTCAAAATTAATCACAGGTTTAGAAAATTTCCCCCAAAACTAGTATAATTCAAGTATTTGTATATTGTGTTAACGTAGTACATATCACGTGACATCATTTAACAATTTTTTTGAATTGACATATATACAAGGAAATAATAAAACTTATCATTTTATTCTACCTAATGAATAGATGACATAATAGCCTCTGTTAGATTCGTTCCAGTGAATTTTGAAGTGTGGTCGGTCTTGTCGAGTTGAGTACAAAAACAATGAAAAAAAAAACATCTTGAAAAAAAAAAATACATCTCCATCTCATCACCAATAACTGAATCAAACATGGGTAAACATAGAAGAAATAAGAGAAATCAAAAAGCTAGACATAATCCAGTGTCGAATCCAGATTTAGAAAATGAGGTGAAAGGTTCTGGTAAATCAAAAATCTTACCACTTATTTCCAAATTAAAATCAGCAGTACCAAATGATAAATCCATGGCAATTGGTGTGATTAATGTATTGGCAGAAGATCAACGTATGAGAGAAATGTTGTTGAAAGAAGATATTATTTCTGTGGTTATGGAAACATGCTTAAATGATTCAAATGATGAGATTGTAGTGGAGGCGTTTGGATTGTTAAGAAACTTGGCTATTGAAGAAGGTTACGATGTGATTAGATTCATATGGGAAAATAATATTTGGACCACCATTGAAAGTGCTTTGGAAAAGATAAATACTTCATTCAAATACTTGATTGAAAATGGAGTTGCAAAGGAAAAGGACAAATCTAAAGTTCAATTGTTGTTTGATTTTTCCGAGAATATATTTGCATTAATCATTATGTTGATAACTGCGGATGAAGAAATATTTGATGCTATTTTCAGTAGAATTGATCCAATTCTTGAGTTCATTTTAAATGTCATTGATAACCATGTAGATGGGAAATTGAAGATATCTTCTGGATTACTTAATACTTTGTTAGAATTTATTTATCAATTATCAACTGAATCCGTTGCATTTGTGGAAAAGATACACACCTTCAACTGGGAAAAAGTGTCGAATTTCTTGACAGGTAATGAATCAGTGACACCTACAGCAAGAATCTATTACAATGGGATATATTTTTCACTTGTGGAAATTGTTTTACAACCAACTGACCAATTGAAGAAAGAGGAATTAATGAGAGAAGTCTTGAGTAATGTTTTCAACAGTGTCAAAGAAGGTGGAGAAGAAAATGTTGGATTTGAAGTAGGATGTGATATTATTGCTACTGTTTGTGAATATTTGGCTACGAACGAAGCCAATCCGGAAGAGCCTGCCAAGTTGACAAATGAGACTTTGCAGTTGGTTGAACAAATAGGAACTGGATTAGCTGAAAAAAATGAAATACAATCTGCATCAGCTGCTTTGAATAATCTACACTTGGTACTTGAAATTTGTAAGTAGGAGTTCTTAATAAACACACACACACACACACGTTTGATAAATCCACACGTACCAATGTACAATTCCGTCTATCTAATAATAGAAATATAAAAGCAAGGCTCATTAAGTTCAATTTCACCCTAGCTGGACGTTTTTTAATTTTGCAGTTTTGGGAAAGAAATTTACAAAATGGTGAATTCTAGATCCTTAATGCAACTGTAAGAATGACAAAGCAAAAAGAAAACAATCCATGGTGATTGGTGAAAATTTCAATCATTTTCGTTCAAGAACGAACGTCATCATACTTCTGGTGGTTCAACAAAGTCATTTCATTTTAACAGATGACTAAATACAGGCTTCCCACTAGTACGAATAATCAATTTCAACAACGAGAAGAAATGAAATTCCTCGTATGTCAAAGAGCAAATATTCTATTTGGTAATCATGATTTTACCCACACTACCCATTCTACGAACTTTCTACAAACCGTGATTTCACCAAGAAGTATGATGACATGCATTTACCTCTATATATGGAAAAAATACCTTGAAGAAATAAACAAAAAAAATTTTTCATTCTTTATTTTCTGTCGTGGTACACTACGGCCCCTCCTTTCGGCGGGAAAAGGGTATACACAGGCATGGACAAAGTTGAAAAAGACAAAGAGACAATAAACGTGTATGTAGACACACACTACTTCAATAAATCGATAAGAAATCAAAAGTGATAATCTGAGAAAGAACAATCGGAATTAAACTTATGATTAAGATTTTCATATCATTCATCAAGAGATCTTTAATTTCTTCTAAAGCATGTCTCATTACCTTAAGTGAAAGCAAACATAAATCATATGGAACTAAAATTAGAAAATCAAAACATCTTCACCTATAAACACGGCCCCGCCATATTTCTACTGCATCTCTTTACAACCACCTTACATGAAAAAGAGCAAATTCATGAAATATTGTAAAAAAAGAAAAGAAAAGATGAACCGGAATACCCAACATTGACGATGCGTACACAATACACATGATAGTTGCATCTGCATTACTAATATGACTTGCTGCCTATTTGTAGTTACGGAAAACTTGAACTCGTTCATGTCTCCACTCCACTTCATCATCATTCCCAACTCTTATCTCCAGATCAACCCTGTTACTGTGCTGGCTCAATACTTTAAATCAGGAATGTTGATCCAAATAAATTGATGATTATGATGATGAGACCATTTGATCCAGAATCACCAAGTCAACTTGCCAAGTGGGAATGTTAGTAGTCATATATCGGGGAAAGTGAATACAATTAACCTTAACTAAAAATCAATTAAACACAAAAATGAAATGTACCCTGAATGTGATTTACATTAGCAAAAGAAAAGAAAGAAAGAAAAAAAAGTGGTTAAACAATGAAAACGAATAGACATTTGTAAATTGCCTATGGAATTTAAATTAATTACCCTTTACTGATGGCTGGCTGGAGCGTCGATGTATCTAGACTTAAATCCCTGATCAATAGAAAGGAATGTCTATGTCGACTTTTTTTTTTGTCGCGGTGAATTAAACCATGAAAGGAAAGAAAATACAACGGTTGCTAGTTAAAAATTCGGTTCGTTTAGTACAAAACAAAGAACATACAAATCAATCGAATCAAACCATTTCTATTTTTAACATCTCTTCGATGATAAAAAAAAGTCGTACATTTGTTTATGCCCTTTCGACGTGCCCTTTTGGTTATAATTTTCACGCTCCCTCGCAGGCAATGGTTATTGCCCCCCTTTTTTTTTAATCTCTTGTTCATTAAACGTGTGTTCCCCTGGACTTTAAAACCATCATGATACACTTTTCAATCTCTTTACCTGAACAAGTAAATAACTACATGATACAACCCAAAAAATAAGGGTCCTTTTATTTTTGTCAACGATCAACATGAGATGATGTGCGGATTCGTCCATTTATTTGAAACAATCTTGAGTATGGGATTTATGGACTTATCTATGAGAGTAACATTCCGCCCTGAAATTTGGGTGCGAGAATTAATATTCAAAGGGGAGAAAATGATAAGTCGCACAAAATCAGCATCCTCACCTAAAAAAATTTACTTTAATATGTTTTGCAGCAAGGCTCACAACTAAAGTGACACAGACATTTGACAATAAAAATCAATGTAAAACTGCAAAAGCAGCAAAAAAAAAAAAAAAAAATCAAGAATAATAATAACTCCTATCATCTAAAATTAGCAAGGTATTTATGATTTATCTTCTGGAATGAAAGTAAAAAGATGCAAAAAAAAAGTGATTATAAATAGACTACGAAATTCCTTCTACTTCTGAGGGTTGTATTTTTAATTTCTTGTTTTATAGTTGTATCAAATTAATAAAAATATAACACAACTCCCCCATTCGCTATGAAATTATTCACATCATTCGCTGCCTTAGGTTTATTGGTATCTAGCGCTGCTGCTACCTACTACGGAAACACCACTACTGTTGCTATCACTACTACTGATTTCGTAACAACATGTCCATATCCAACTACATTCACAGTAAGTACTTGTACTAACCATGTCTGTTCCCCATCTATTGTAACTGTCACTAGTGCCACTACCTTAACCATCACTGGTGAAGTTATCTGCCCTACTGGAGTTGTCTCATCTGAATTCCCATCTGAATTCCCATCTGAATTCCCATCTAGTGTTGAATCTAGTGAAGAAGAAGAAACTCCATCTGGTTCTGAAGGTTCTGTTATCACTACACAAGTTACTGTCACTGACTACACTACCTACTGTCCATATCCAACCACCATCACCGTCACTACTTGTGAGAACCATAAATGCGGAGAAACTGTTATTCCAGTTGAAACTGCTACTACAATTACTGTTACTGGTGAAGTTCTTTGTCCAACCACCACCACTGCTGGTCCAACTACTACCACCACTGAAGCTGAAAGTTCTGGTGAAGTTGAAACCACTAGTAAGGTTGTAACTACCTATTACACCACTACTGACTACACTACTTATTGTCCATATCCAACTACTTTGACTGTTTCTACTTGTGATGAAAAAGAATGTCACCCAACCACCATTGAAGTTACTACTCCAACTACTATCACCGTCACCGGTACCGTTGTTTGTCCAACTACTGAATCCACTGTTGTCACCACCACCAAGGCTACTGAGACTACTTCAACTGTTGAAACTACCAGCAAAGTTGTTACCACTCACTACACTACAACTGACTACACTACTTACTGTCCATCCCCAACCACTTTGACTGTTTCTACCTGTGACGAAAAAGAATGTCACCCAACCACTATTGAAGTTACTACTCCAACCACTGTTAGTGTTCCAGGTACTGTTATTTGTCCAACTACTGAATCTACTGTTATTACCACTACTAAATCAGCTGAAACCACTTCTAAGGTTACCACTGTTGAAACTAGTTCAGTTGTTACTACTCATTACACCACCACTGATTACACTACTTACTGTCCATCTTCTACCACAATTATTATTTCTACTTGTTCTGAAGATAAATGTCACCCAACCACTATTGAAGTTACCACCCCAACTACAATTAGTGTCCCAGGTACTGTTGTTTGTCCAACTACTGAATCCACTGTTATTACTACCACTAAACCGGTTGAAACTCCAACTGTTTCTTCTGCTAGTACAGTCATCACCACTCAACAAACTGTTACTGGATACACCACTTATTGTCCAGAATCAACTACATTGGTTTTGACTACTTGTGAAGCTGATTCATGTGCTCCACATACTGTTTCCGCAACTGCTGGTGAAACCGTTAGTGTTACTGGTCCAGTTATTCAAGAATCCACTCAAACCACTGCTGTTCCAGTTACTGTTCAACCAGTTGAATCTTCAACTCCAATTGTTGCTGTTTCATCAGCTGCAACTATTGAAGTTTCTTCAGTTGGTGGTACTACTGTTGCTGCTGAATCTTTCACTCCTGCTGTTTCTGTTGCTGGTGCTGTTGGAAACCCACAAGCTTTTGCATCCACTGTTTTAGGTGCTGTTGCTCTTATTCTTGCTGGTATTTTCTAAACCTAATTACTGATTACTTGTTCTAACTTATATACACATAAAAAAAACACTATACTTTGTTGTTGTTTTCGGTATATTTTTTAATATTTTTGCATTGATTTCTTATTTTTGATTCTTCTTTCATTCTGGTTGTCTGGATGGGTTATTTTTTTATGTTTATTATTTTCTGTCATATAAATTTTTGGGTATTTTTTATAATTTTCTGTAAGTAGCTTTTATCTTTTTCGGAATACTAATAAAAAAGAAAAGTACAACAACAACAAGAACAAAAAACTAGTATTACTATGTATTATCACTTTCTATATATATATCTTCTGTGGTGCCTATTCAGTCCATGCAGTTGAAATGGATGGCCATACACGTTTATACAAACTCATGGCAACGATATCTTGTGAAGTCAATTTACCATCAAAGTTAGCCTTGAAATAACCATGAGTACCAAGACTTTCTTTAATAAACCCAGTTCTACCAGATTTAGTAAATAATGTAATTGCTTTGAAATAATTGATATCTTCTGGATTGAAAAACATATAACGCACAGTAACAACTCTTTTATGAATTTTAACTGGGTGACCAGTCAATACTGCTCTTTGTGCCACTATTCTAGTATGATCTGATCCCAAGAATGAACCTTTACCAACAAATTCAATTGATCCAGGAGTGGCACCAGGTTTGAAATATAATGCTGGTGAATTTGTGAACAAAACTGGAGCAATAGCAGTGGCCATTAATGTATTTCCTAAATGGGCAAAATTCTCCATCTTGTGTACATTATTTGGATTATTAGATGCTTGATTAAACAATGGTTGGATAATTTGTCTTCTTGGTCCATATTGAACAATTAATTGATCCTTATTTGGAATTGGTTTTTCATAATCTTCCCAACTTTCAAATGAAAAGTTACATACTGCTAATTTATGTTCGTGTTCTAATAATTCATAAACAGTAAATGGTAAAACGTTTGCATTAACCTTCTCAAGAATAAATGCTGGAGCTTTAATAAATAATCTGACTCTATTACCAGCAGATATTTCTGCATTTTTGATAAAATCTTTGCATAATTTGTTTTTTGTGGCTTTATAATTGGAAATTTTCAATAATCTATTCAATACAGAAGGAGCTTCTGGATCGTATTCATCATAATCCCAATCACAATTGGCTAATGATTTAACACCTCTGTAAGCGCTTAAACGTTCTTTAGCAGATTCATTTGGATGCAATTCTATTTCATCAGGGAATTCTAAATCATCCTTTTCTAATGATCTGAATTCTTCCAATTGTCTTTGTTCTTCTTCTGGTGATAAATCAATATGCATTTCAGATGGAGCATATTCAGTGGCATTATCGGTAACCATATCATCTTCCACCATTGCATCTTCTTGGATTTCCTCTTTGGTTTCTCCTACAATTTGTTCTTCTAAATCAGAATCATTTTCGTCTAATACATCATCAACAAACCATCTTCCTTGATATTCAGAAGTGCCTTTAGGTACCAATCTTCTAGATGGTCTATTTTTATTTCCATCATCATCAAAATAAATCTTACCTTCAGTTCTAACACCTAAATCATTATCCCAAAAGTTTTCTCCATCATCTTCCATATCTTCCATTTCAACTTCTTCAGGATTTAATTCATCCAAAGTTTCTTGATTTTCATTAGGCATAAAAGCTTGCTGCACATCGTCATCAACTTCCATATTTCCATGTTTGTTGTTATTATTTCCTCTCTTGGAGATTTTTTCCATTTTATCTAATTGGAAATCACCAAATCCAGGAAGATGTACTAATCTATTGACATTAAATCCAGCACCTCTGACAGTACCTTCAACTACAACATGTTCTCCATTGGTAGTTAAAGTATCAGCAACCAACCAACCTCTAGAATCTCTCCATGTGATCAGTTGAGGGAATTTCTGGCAAATATTTCGCAAACAATTTGCATTATCTGAATCAATTTCCAACAGATATAATTTATCACCGTCTGCAGGGAAGAAATGTTTAAAATATGATTGTAAAGATTGTTTAATATCTAATTGTAAATTACGTTTTGGATAAGCAGTAACAATATTTGGAAGAACACCAATTGTTGTTGCTATACCTTGTTCAATCAATGCTCTTAATATAGTTTCTCCATAAGTTGGGTCAATTTCTTGAGTTGCTGAAATACCAAAAATAACAAAATCAGATACTCTTGCCGCATCTAAAATATTCAACATATTATCTTGATTAGGAATTATAACTTTTAAATTACTCTTAAATTTAGTAATATTAATATTTTTAACTGAAGGATATTCAAATTTAAAATCATTATCATCTTGATTAAATAATTGTTCAGCAATCGAAACTGGTGAAATATCATTAGTTAATGAAATAATAGTTAAGATCTTTTCAGCACCTGAATTCCCGTCAAATAATTTTCTAGTTAATTTAGTTTCTAATATCTTATTATCTCTTTGTTGTTTAGATAAATTCTTTCTTTCTAATTTTGAAACAACTTTATTCTTTGGACCTGATTGACTTGATTTTTCAACTTTACCCTTGATTCTAGCCTTTAGTTGTCCCTTTGTTGCATGCTTGGACTTGAATGGTTTATGATCATGCTTCAAAGTATTTCTATGAGACATGACTGATTCTAGGATGGTTATTGTAGTATCCTATTCCTTGGAACTATTAACGATACTCCTGTGATTTTCTATTACAGGTTTTTTTTTGTGTGTATGCATTAAAATCAATAAATTGAGATGAGCTATTAGAAAATAAAGTTCCGATAATTATCACGTGTATATAATTAGGGCTAAGTAACCCTAATCACGTGTAACGCGAAATTGCAAATATTTTTTTCCAATTTTGATTTCTGTGCACAACCTCTCAAAATTTTTCTACTGTATGGTTGAGAGAGCGAGAGAGTGCGTGTGTGTGTGTGTGTGTGGACTCGTAGTACCGCGTACCCATGCTTGCGAGTGAGGTACTGGTGGAAAAAAAAAAAATTCAGTTGGAAAGTTAGTTTACCAAAGATAGCTTATACTACCATATACAACGTTAAATTAGTATGTGATGACATATAGTATTCAAGAGATAGAAAGAAAGAACGGAGACTGTTATCATATTTGAATAGAACGGATTGATATTGTCAAAGATTGGAGAGAATTTAAAAGAAATGAGTTATTGATATATTAAGAGCAGGAATTTTTCAATTAGTGGCAACCAAGAGAAGAAATTTTCAATCTAAAGAAACTACTGAATATTAGCATTGATTCCCCTATGATATGTTATCAAGAAATGGAAGATTTTGGATTTTGGATTTGATGTGATACAATTTTGTCTCCTAGTTTTCTTTTTTTATTGGATTTACTAGAATCATGAAGATTATAAGAAATACTAACATTTATTGATTATAGGATTCAAGATGGCTCACGAAAACGTTTGGTTCTCCCACCCAAGAAACTTCGGTAAAGGTTCAAGACAATGTAGACATTGTTCTTCCCACTCTGGTTTAATCAGAAAATACGGTTTGGACTTGTGTCGTCAATGTTTCAGAGAAAAGGCTGCTGATATTGGTTTCAACAAATACAGATAAGTGTTTTTCAATCAATTTTAAACAAACAACTAAAACTTCAATTGTAAATTATTAAGACGAAGAAAAGATGTCTTTTTTTGCTTTTGGTAATGTTATAAGTACAGAAAGATAAAAAGAGAGATTATATAGTAATAAATATAAGTATAATATTTTTTCCAAGTACAGTACATTCGAAAGAAATATTATGTAGACATGTTGTAAAATACCAGATAGACAATGATAAAGCCTTGTTGGCTTGACATCAACACAAGTCGAATCAAATTAGATTATATTACAATCGTTCAAGAGAAAAGAAAGAAGAAGAAAATAAAATGTATCCCCTACTAAATCGACATTCAAAATTCATTATAATTCTAAATTTCAAACTTCCTATGAGGGACATGCTTTAACTATTCTTGGGAAAGATAAATAACATTTATATTTTATAAATGGCAACGAGTATAACTTGACTATTTTACATTATCTCGTCGTGGCAAATATTCCCGTATACTTTTTGATTGAAGAAGAAAGAAAAAGAAAGGGTAAAAAAAGTTATAAAAAAAATTCACTGCGATGGATTTCTATTTATACTCGATTTGGTGTGCGTGGGTGTGTGTGTAAAATAGGCAAAAAAAAGAAAAGTGTGTATAATAATAATTAAAAAAAAAAACTAAACTAACCCTAAAGAAACAAGAACAAAATAAATAGATAAATAAATACAATAATGAGATTTATAGAATTAATTAATTAATAAATAATAAGGAATGGATTACTTCTCTTGTATCATGTCAGTAGTAGCTGATCTATATCCATGCGCAAAAGTAGTAGTGAACGTAATAGCCCAATCATGGTGACAAAACTAGCCAAACCAACAGGAACTACAGCAAATACAACAATATTATAAATATCAAAGAATCTTGCCTTCTTACGAATCCCTTTCCTTGACGATATCTCTAAGTTTGAAGTCACAAAATTCTGAACAATGTAGACACATGTCAAGAAACAACTGATTAATAACCAAATATGTAACCCATACTTCTGTCCACTATCAGAAAATGCACCCACTAGGAACAACTCGATAGTAATTATAATTGTCAGCATAGATAAAACACGGACAATGGCAGCTGATGTCAGGTATGTGACAATCCAACGTACTAGCAATGAATCCAAAATTGAGTACGATAAATAAGCACTGACAATACACCAAATACCAGTTAAAAAATATTCACATCCTCGTGGTGAATTGTCTAATATATCAACTTTATGTTCATTGTAGTAACTCAATTTCCAAGATTGAACTAATCCTATTACTGGAGGAATCAAGGAAACATCTCGACAGAATGCCAATAAAAAATGCTGTCTAGCATTGAGGAATTTCAAACCCAACTGTTTAATTGAAGTTCTTTTCATCATATTGACTCTTGTAGATGATGAAGGTATAATCAGATTATTAAGAGTACTTTCATTCGACGAATTTGACTCTGTCATAGGCACAGCCTGTGGCATAGATTGAGGCATTGGTAAAGAAGGAATTGGAGTATATATCTGAGTAGGACGAACAAGATCATCAATAGGTGTATGGGTCCCCTGGTTATGCATTCTTTGAGAAGCTTCATATGAAGGAACTTCCTCATAAGGGTCAAAAGGTGGAATTGCCTCATTGGTAGAATTGCTATTATTATTATTCGTAGTAGTATTGCTATTACTATTGGTATCCAATGGAGTTGACGATGGCGGGAATGACGCTGTAGATTGAACTGATGATGGTGAAGGTGAATGCTGAGACAGTTGTACACTGCTTGAATTGCTTATACAAGTAGCCCCATTTGCTTCTATGTAGTCTTCATCAATTTGATGTGATTCCAATGTATTTGAGAAACGTGACCTTAGCAAACTTGGAATCATCTTTAATTATATGATTTCTTTCCACTAAAGTTGAATTCGTTTTAAAAGAAAAATGATTGACTAGATAAAAAAAGGGGTATTATCAAGAAAAGAATAAAAAATATAATTTCTTTAGATTGTGATTCTTTTCAGTTATTTATTTATTTATCTAGAAGTTGATTGTTATCTCCCTGAAAATGTTGTATATGTGGTTTTTATTTATTTAGTTCGACTCAGATTATTTTCTTTGTCTTTTTTCCTTTTCCTTTTTCTTTTTCTCTTCCTATTTTTTAAATCCTGCAAACACACACACACATTAAAATTAAAATTGCAGATTAATTAATTTTTCCTTTCAATGGCAAACAAAGCAAAAACAAAGAAAAAAGGTTGGCTGATGTATGACTGTGCAGGGCTTCATTCGTATCACGTGCGCCAGATATCACACCTTTTATTTTTATTTTTTTGGATGTACCCCTCCTCTGGATATACTCCACTAGAATGATATCAAAATTCTGTAATCAGTATTCTTTTCATACCATTGATAGTTATTCCTTTGTTAATATCTAATATCCTTCTCCTTTTGTTTTGTTTTAGTTCAATAGTATGACTTTATTGTCGTTGACAATGTTCATTAATTTTCTTGATAACCTTAATGGTAGTGAACAAACGTTTGAATTTGTTATCAATTAATTTATCAACCCAGAACTACCGCCTTGAATTAATACTAAACCAATACAGAGAAAATGTGAACACGCTTACAAACTAAGCCGAGATGAACTTGCAGACTTCATTGACAATTAATGTTATTATTATGCAAGAAATATATACATAGATATATACGCATGCTCTCTAAGTAACCAAAAAAAAAACAGGGTATATATTATAGTAGAGTAAAAAAAATAAACTAAAAGAAGTAGACTTTAAGTTGAAAATGAAAGAATACTCAAATAAGCAACATGCAAATAATAAAGAATCAACCAGAGGTTCACACTTAGATAGCTTCCAATTGTTGAGAAATTTCGTCCAATTCGGCTTTGGCAGCATTGTAAGTTTCGGTCAATTCTTCGAACTTCTTTTCCCATTCTTCTTTTTCACTTTCCAAAGAGGCAACCTTTCTTTCCAATTGTTCAGCTTTGATATCAGTTTCTCTCAATTTTTCAGTGGTTTCCTTCAAGTTCTTGTCGGCTTCTTCCAATTCTTCTTCCAAGACTTGGTTCTTCTTGGTGTAGTTATCGTTAGAAGTCTTCAATGAGTGGGATTCATCGGCAGTTTGCTTAATTTCATTCAAAGAAGTTTCCAATTTTTCAACTTCTTCTTCCAAAACTTGGTTCTTTCTAGTCAAGGCTTGGATTTGGTTATCCTTTTCTAAGTTTTCTTGTTCTAATTCTTTAATTCTATCGCCCAATTCATCGGACTTTTCTTGCCATTTTTCAGCATCTAATTTCAAACTGTTGATTTTCTATTAACGTGTTAGTAAAAAAATAGATCACTACATTTTATTTTTTTTTGCTGATGTTGTTTGTTTTGGAGTGCAGCGAGGAGGGCGCAATAGTTAAAAATAAAATCAAGCCTGTAACACGTCATTCAAATCAACAGGAACACCAATTCCAATGGAATTTTCTAATCAATCTATCATGTAACTAAAGCATTAATCATCGAAAAAGTGTGATTAGAATCCAAAATAGTTTTCATTAAATCAATTTTTTTTTCTTCTACTTCTCCTTAATTCTTGACCCACACAATTTTTCGACAACCCAGATCTGGATTTGATTTCTGATCTACTCTACTCTCCCACCATCAAAACAAACAGCACAGTAATTCAATGGCAAATTCACCAATTCAATCGTAACATACTTCCTTAAGTTTATCCATGATGTATGATGTAAAGAAACTGGTTAGTCTTTTTGTTATAAGATTATATATAAAAAAAGAAAATTCAGACAAGAAGAAAAAGTGTACCTCTAAAGAAAGGAAAAAAAAATTCAATGTTACAACTACAGTGAGAAAGAAATTGAACGAGAACTGTGAATTTGTGAGTGTATGAGTGAGAATCTCTTAGTGGCCAACAATACAAAACAAAAGAGAGAGAGAACGAGAAAAAAAAAATTAAAATTCCCTTTACAACAATTTTCGTGTATTGTTTTTGTTTAAGCAAAAGTACACGAACTTGTCGTTTTCCTTTTATTTTAGTTTGTCTCGTCAACTTAACCGATTAACTAATCCATCGGATGTAAACTTGTAGATTCACGTGTATCTAATGGAATATGGAATTGTCTCCCCAACCACATGCTAAATGCACAATTGGAGAAACGGGTGGATATTATGCAGAAGAAAGTGTACGTCAAATCTCCTCCTGTATTAATTTATCGCAAAACAGAAACTCAAACAAACAAAAAAGAGCAATGGCTGGTTATTCAGAGAAAATAAAACTAATTTACAAAAGGCACAGGGTCCTGATCGAATCTGAATCAATACGAGATTGAATTACAAAACGGTTACTAAATTTAACGAGTTAGGGAGGTGACAATGTTCATGGTTTGAAAAGTTATTGAAGTCTGTGTTTAAATACATGTCCTTATTGTTTGAATCAACTGAACTTTGGATTTTTGTTTGCTTATGTAAGGCACCAAATGGGAAAACGTGATTTTCCGAGTTATCATCTTCTGTTCGTCCTCCCCTTTCACATCATCACAGACAGACTCTTTTCTATTAATAACTTTTTTACCTTTTCATGTAAGTTGCTGGGTTACTCGTTGTAAATTCAACTCAGACCAAAAACCTTAGTAGCTGTTGCAAAAGGAAGAATGGCAGCAGGACATGCGTCCTTTGCCATACAAATTCTCGTTTCTCTCTAACAAATTGATTTTCGCACTTTCCTATTTTCGTCTCTGCAGCCAGCCAGCCATCTTGGCCAGGAGAACAAAAATGCGGGATCACCAAACTAACTTGATCGTCTAACTTACAGTACATAGACTGTACCTAATTTGATTGATTAATCAACTCATCTGAAATTGTCATATCCTCAAATGTATTAAATCCCAAAGGCAAAAAAAAAGATTTTTATCCAACCCTTTTACCCTTCCCCTTAATCTTTAATTTGAAGATCGTTTCCTTTTTGTCATTATAAAAGTATCAATTAATTCCTGTCTTTTGGGAAATATATTTTTTCATTTTTTTTAGATTTCCCCTTTACTAAACAATACCCACATTTCACGTATCTACAGTAATGACATCCCTAGTGTATCCTACTGGAGAACTATCTATAAATCCAAGTATAGTAGCAGACTCATTAGCATTGTCAGGCATAAATCTACATCAACGAAATTCATCTAATCCATTTGAAGTTATTTATGATGATGCAAGGCCATCACATACAAGAACAAATTCAAATTTATGGCATAATTCATATAATTATGAAGAAATATCTAAAAATATTCATTGTAAAACTCCAAATTCTGCAATACCTACAACACCAATGAGTCCACCTATATTAACTATTCTTGAATCACAATCTGGCACATCAGGTTCAATTGTTTCTCGACTGGCCACTTTAAGACATCGAAAGAATGTAATCCGACGAAATAAAACTATTAAAAAGAAAGATATAAAAGAACATAAACCTATGAAATTCCCAACACGAAGGAAAAGGAGTCTTAAATATAAATCAATTCATGTCAAGAGTAAATTTGATTCAAAAAAACAAATGTTGGAATATATGAAAGGAATAAGTTATTATGATCTAGTACATAATTTGATCCCTGCATCTTTTAAATTATATAAACATACAAAGATATTAAGACCACGTCCAAAAATAACTTATGAATCATTTGGAATGCCAGAACCTGAAACTCCTCAAGTTAGTATCAAAGAATATGATATTTATAATAAATACAGGAATCTTATATATGAAGGAAAATATCGAGTTGAGGAACTAGATCAAGTTGTATTACATGATGAAAAATTAAATAGAAGATTATTATTTGAAATATTACTTAGACGTACAGTAGCTGCAAAAATGGATTATAGAATAAGAGCAGCATTTCAGAAATCTGTATATGAAGGTGATAATCATATGTTGGAACCAATAAGAAGATCTACGGAAACGTTATCAACGTTTTAAGAAATGTATAGTACAATAAATATATGGATGAATATTTGCTCTAACTATTATATACCATTGGCAACATAAATTCTCTAATTCTTTTAGTAGTTTCGTCATCGGGGATGTCACGATGATGTGCAGTTGTTGTAGTTCCATCATTTGTTCTTGTTGGATAATAGCTATGATCTAAAACATTCAACATAAATAAAGGTATCTTATTATCTCTTACACCTTCACAGATACTTAATACTTCATCTGCTCGGATATGACCATTATCAAATAATTCAATTAATTTATTGAACCATTTCGCATCTTTTATATAAAATGGTGATGTATCTTTTGAACTTCTAATAGGCGGCGCATTCATTGCTGCAATTGTTGCAGAAGTTAATGCACTTTCAATATCTATATTCATCTGCATAGCTGGTCTTTGTGGTGTTTGTACATGAGTCTGTTGTTGTTGTTGTTGCTGCTGCTGTTGAAGTTGTTGAAGTTGATTTGATGTTTGTTGTTGCTGTGGTATGGGTGGCTGTCGCTGTGGTGGTAGGGATGACTGTTGTTGTTGTTGTTGTTGTTGAATGGGGAGTTGATTTCGAATAGTAGAAGTAGATGGATTTTGATATTCTAATCTAGCACGTTTCAAATCTGGATCTACTGATTCTTCTAAAGGTAAAACATCTTGATTGAATACAACGTGTCTATCTTGTTGTTCATCATTTTGATTACCAACATCATCAACATCATGATGATCATGATGTTGGTGGTTATCATTATTATCATTATCATTATCAATGCTATTAAATTGATTTCTTTTCCTTGTTGATTCTTTACGTTTTTTTGAAATTCCTGGATTTTTTTTAACTTGAGATAATGGTTTTAGATAAGCATTTTTAGATTCTGGATAATTATTAAATTTTGGAACTTGTCTATAAATATTTCCATCTTCAAATCCTTCAAGAAATTTTTCATCTAATTTAATAGCCAATGGTAAAATTTCATTATGATAAACTGAAATATATCTAAGATTATCACTTAAAAAAAAATCATTTGTAATTAAATTACCTTTATTTAAATTTGATAAATTTGGTAAATTTAATGAATCACTGTATAAAATCAGTTTAACTTGTCGTACATCTAATATAAATGTTTTTGTATTTAAATCAATAATTTGAAATTTCCCAAGTTCAGGATTCCATTTATATGAATAACCAGAAGCAATAGATTTGCTATGAACCATTAATTTATACCAAATTTTATAACGATGATGAATTACATTAATTAAATGCTGTTGAATTGAATATTTTGAATATGTTGAATAAACAGTTTCTGGATTTGCTAATCTTAATTGTTTACAAACATATAACCATGCTTTTTTATTCATTTCTGCCGCTACTCCTCTAGGATATGAATGTGCTACATCACTTAATAATTTAATTAAATATTGATCCATTCTTGGAGTCCATCGTTTATATTTAGAATCTTTGGATTTTAAATCAAATTGTGTTAATCCTGTATCATAATTTGAATTAGTTGTATTTGTCATGGCAGATGTTGTTGCTGTTGTTGTTGGTATGGGTATTATTGGATTGCTATCTAGTGGTTCATGATGATTAAACCTTTGTAAATATACATTATTGGCATCCAATTGCTGTTGTTGTTGTTGTTGAAGATGTACCATCTCTTGATGAATCTTTAATTGTTGTTGCTGTTGCCGTTGATGTTGCTGTTCATGATGGATATTGTGATGTTGTTGTGAGTATTGATGCTGAGATGGGATATCATTCTTTGAATCAATGAATTGTTCAGGAACAACCATGACAAACTTCCGATCATTCGACTGAAGTCTATTACTGGACATGTTTTGTAACCCCTTTTTCTTTGTCTATAATTTTTTTTTTTTTTTTTTTTGCAGTAAGATTATTTGTATAACTTGTAAAGATTGTGGTTCTGTTTTTGCTAAGGGGGCGGAGGCAAAAACTTACAGTTTTGCTTATGGTTAAATTTTTAAAAGTTACAAGATTTGTTCAACTAAAATGTAAAAAAAAAAAGAAAAAAATAAAAGCAATCACGTGAATTGTGGGATTGCACACGACTTCTGTTCTGAAGTTCAAAATATACACATACAGCTACTTAATCAGATGGATGGGAAATACTGAACTTGATTCAATGTTATAAGTTGAAGGATTCATGTTGATTCTTCTATTGTTGTTATTATACTCTTCATGTTTGTCTTGCACTTTGATAAACTTATCCAACATTTCATAAATTCTTTTCCTTCTGATGGATTGGTTACTACTGGACCCAGTTGTGGTTGTACCACTTCCTGAACTTGGTGTTGGTGTTGTTAATGGAGTGGCAACGTGGAATTGAGATGATCCAGAGTGGCCATTATAATTACTAACAGTGGTTAATCTATTACGTAAAGACATGAACGTATTACTTTGTGGTAAGATCATCAACAATCCATATAATGTTTTGAATAAATAAGGATGTCTTTCTGGTTCCAATAAATTCAATCTCAATTTCATAAATATCGGCAGTTCGAGTAATTGTACCAAAACGTCTAGTTGAATTAATAGTTGAGAAGTAACTTCCAATTCTGATAAGTTCTTTATGATTAAATAGGAAAGCTCGTAGTTGGTTGTTAATAAGCACAACGAAATGGCACTTGGAGGATTATGACACCAACTTTGAAATAAAGATGCAAATAATTGCCAATCTTCAATTTTGGTTGAATCCAAGTTTTTCAATTTCTTACGGAAAAGTAACAACTCTTGTGATGTCAATAAAATATTGTTTAAAGTAACAATCATGGTGTTCAAAAAATCCAAATCATTTAACGTAGTCAATACTTCGGACAAAGTTGTGAAAATAATCTCAGCATTCAATGTCACACATAATTTACGAACAATAAATTCAACTTTGAATGACTTGTCTGATCCTTCAGATTCAAAAATCTTGATTAATTTGATCATAAAGTTCTTGAAAAATTGTTGATTCGATTCTGAAATCTTGGCTAATAATGATAATATCTTCAAGATAACTTCATTGCTGGTATCATATTTCAAGAAATCAGTCAATTCAAAATTATTGCTAGCTTCTGTCAGAAAATATGATAAAAATTCTTGAGGATTTCTTTCATAAATAAATATTAACCAATCCAAACTAGAAATTCTGGCCAATTCATTGTTTGAATCCATATACTCCTTAATGATAGATGAAATTGTTAATGGTAACTTCACTTCAGTAAATTCAGTATTAGTCTCTTGGTTCAATCCAAGAATCTCATTTACTTCAGTTAAATCAACATCATTGAATTTATATAAAAACTGTTGTAATGATAAATTGAAATTAAGAAAAGAATCTCTCAATTCGAAATCTTGATCCTTATCAGTTTTAGAAACGTTTTTCAATACAATGGCAACACATTCAGGAAATAATTTCAAAAACCCTGTAGGAGCAATATCGAGAATATCTTGTAACCATTTAATTGCAATAAATTGTACCTGACAATAAATTTCATGCGGTTCATTATCCAAATCCTTGGACGTGCTTTCTGCATCATTGGAATTGAGAAACGATAACAAAATGATGATAATCTTCTCATAATCAATAAAAATATCCTGACCAGTAATAACTTGCTCCTCTTCTTCTGCTTCTTCTTCTTCGAATTCGTCTTTTGCTTGATCTTCCTTGTATTCTGACTGCCCTTCAATTGCTGTGGAAACTTGTGGTCTTCTCACAATAGTTGTGACATCTGACTTGATAGAAGCTTCGTCATCAGCCGCATCACCTTCTTCTTCCTCATCATTATTAGCACCACCTATAGGATCAACTTTTAAAATCTTATCTTGACCATTTTGTAATTTATCTTTACTGCCACTGTCTTCCCCCTTGGATTCTCCACCTTCAATGTTTTTTGATTCTTGTTTCTTACGATCTAATTCCTTCTTGCGTAATTCGATTTTGATTTTAGCAATTTGTTTAATTTCTTCCAAAAATATATCCAATAAACTTTCTGTTTCCAAACGAATATCACTTGGTGAATTGTTAAACAAAAATTGTATTACGGGTTTCAAAAATTCTGGTAAAAATCTAATCAATTCCAATGATGGAATATCATCAAATAGTTCAAGCCAACTTAATAAAAATTTCTTGGTAAATGGGTCATTAGTATACATTCTTTCTAATAAAGTAGGAATAAATTTTGGTAATGAAAATGCTTTTGTTGGATCTTGTGGTTCATTAACTTGAATTGCATTGCCTTGAGCGTCAACTAAATTACTCCTAATTTGAGATTCTTGTTGTTGTTGTAAGATACTAACATAATTAGTAGCTTTAGCACTAACAATATCTTTAATTAATCTATCCAAAATATCGGCTGCATTCTTCACACTACTTTCCGAATCACTGACCAAAATACATAAAATATCAAATATTTCATTGAAATAAATTAAAATTTCCCCTCTTGCTATCTTAGCAACATTATAAAGTGATTCACAAGCATAATATCTTACTCTGGCATCAGTATCTTTAAATGTTGAAAATATAGGTTTAACAATATCTTCCAAAAAATAAGCAATTGCAAATGATCCAAGAGCAACAGATACACTACCTAAAGCAGTGATTGCTCCCATTTTGGCCAGATTGGTTCCAGTATTGGTTAATTCTGTAAGTTCATTAATTATTCTATAAATTGTTTGACTGTCATTATGAGCTAATGCATTTTTAGTTAATGATTCAATTTGATACGCTGTGGCTTTTCTCTTTTCATAAATATGATTTGATAAGTCCTTGATCACTGAACTTTCCAATACTTTATCTGATGTCATTGGTTTCCTTAAAGTCAGTGGTTTCGTTGATGTGGTTTCATGAAAAAAAAAAAAAGAAAGAGCAAAAAAAAAAGTTAAATTGACCGAAAGGTTTTCTTGAGACAACTCATGGAGATCAACAGTTTCGAATTTTGCTTTTGTCGCGGTGTTGGTTTGTCGCGTCTATGAGAGATAACATTTAAATAACTTCATTTCATTAACATGCTATACCACCCTATAATTATATATCAGATACACAATTGTCATTGTCATGATTTAAATATAGAATTCTTTAGTATTCACATATGGTTATAATAAATTAATAGAGCTACTGTGTAACTCGTTTGCAGTTCATAAAGGATTAGCTACTCTACTTGATCCCTGTTCATTCTCAAAACGTCTCCTCTTATTTGATCCCTCATTTATGTATTCCTCATTATGTTCACTGGCGCCTTCATTGATATTTATGTTGTTAAAATCCAATTTAATTGAATTACTGCTTTCCTTTGATGGACTATCAGACATGATAGGTGTGGCATCCAAATTTATGGGATTTCTTCTTGTTCCTGGAATATTTTCCAAATATGATTCCATAACATTTCCTGTTGGTACTTCTGTAGGTTGTGATTCACATTTATTAAAAATAGTATTCATTTGAATTAAATCATTTTCCAGAAAATCTTCAATCGATGGCATCTTGACATGGAAATTGATGTACAAATTGCCTCGTCTGTATCTGTTGATATCAAGCATTTGTTCTATTTGTGAGTCTGAATCTTGGGGTGTTTGAACAATTATCCCATTTCTAATCAGTGTGTTGATAGGAACGCCAAATCCTCTAACTATTTTCGGTTCATCTGGGCGAATTGTCCCCACAACTTCGGCGTGTTGTACTTTTTCAGTATTGATTGATCTGTACCCATGAACATTGACGTAAACTCTTAAGCTCTGTCCTGGCTTCAAATAATCTGGAATATATATTTCACCACCCAATAATGCCGTCTTCAAATCAATTTCATAGTTCATAAACAAATCATTATATTTTCGAACAAGATATGGATGTGGTTTTTGTTTCAATTTAATTACTAAATCTCCTGGAATGGTATTTCTAGCTTCATCGGCTGCTCCTTTCAATATTATACGATGTCCATTATTGGCACCTGGCGGTACGTGTACTTTCACAATTTTTGTACTCTCGAGATATCCAAGATCGCAATATACACATTTATCAGCCGGTCTGATGAAAATACCTGTTCCATTACAAGTGGCACACGATCCACTTTGTTGATATCGAGAAAAATCATTGTAATATGTCACTAATACTTGCCCTGAACCTCGACAGGTTTTACATGTCATTGGATTTATTCCTCCAAATCCATTGCAATGTACACATTTCATGTTTTTTGGTAATGATAACTTGATAGTTTTCCCATAAACAAAGTCCGATAAATTCACTTCACATGTATGATGGATATCTTCTCCTCTAACTAATTGCTCTGCCAATGGTCTACCAATAGGTTGAACGTGCTTTTTCATATTTTGATTATTACCTGGAAATCCAGCAAATTGTGGCGGACCTTCAAACATTACATTATGGCTTGAAAACATGTTATTAATATCCTGGAAAACTTGTGAAAAGATATCTGTGGCAAATGAATGTGTACGTCGATGAGGACGGGAACTCGAACCTGATGAACCTCCACCATTAGTACCGGGATCTGGTACTGTTACTCCTTCTAGTCCTGCTTCACCATATGAATCATATATTCCTCTTTTTCTGGGGTCTCTAAGAATTTCATATGCTCGTGTCATCTCTTTGAACTTTTCTGTTAGTTCTGGATCATGATTAGTTTTATCAGGATGACATTTCAACGCTAGTTTCTTATATGATCTTGATATTTCCTCTTTGGTAGCCGTTGAACTGACGGATAATATATCGTAAAAATAAGTCTCTCTAACCATTATTGAATTCAATTGGTCTTCAGTTATGTAATATAAACTAAACCAAAAAAAAAAAAAATTTAACCTGATAAAATAGTACAGCGCCAGATAAGCTCTTGCTGTTAAGAAAGAAGAAAAAAAAATGGATTAGTGATTAGTAATGGGATTAACCTTCTGGTTTCGTCTATATGATTCTGGGTAATTCCGATATACCGGTATTGATAATAGTGAAATAATAAAAGTTGTTGTGTTTGAAATAGAATTGTAAAGAAGCAAAAAAAAAAAAAAAAAAATTATTTGTGTTTCAGTAAATACTGTACAACATCAATTGGATAGAGAACTGAATAGAATATTCTATCATTTTCTTTTCTCTCTTTTTGACTTTTTGTTAGTGATTGCGCGCGCAGCCTTAAATAAATTAAAATCCAAAGTGAGAAAAAAAAAAAATTTCGAGCCCTCCTGCGTGGTCGTGCGTATTGATCAACAATAGTGTTCACGGAAGGTTTAGTCGAGTAAATAACGCAACGGTTACAAGAGGCTTCCTTCTCTTACATATTCAAGTATAGGATCCTCGGCTGAAATATAGCATTAATCAAAAAGGTGAGACACGCATTCTTGCGTATCTTCAGTACCACGGTTAAAGACATGCCATTGATTCTAGTCTCTTGTATTTTGATTAAAACTGATGCGGTAAAACAAGCAATCAACCAGGCGAGTTAATGACCAGAGGATCTGAGAGCAATTATTTGGAATGGAGCTCAAATTTAACTCTTTTAAGCAAGGAATTTGCAATCGTGCTTTGCTATTTGCCTTTGCTTTTGTGTGATCAGTGCATAAAATGTGGTCCGCCTATTTAATTTTTTCTTCTTTTTTTTTTTTTTTGTCTGTCCATGCTCGACGCGTTTGACGCCTATGACGGTGCTCAAAACAAACTATAAATGAATAACCATAGCACATTTATATTCATCAATATATACAATCAAGTACCTAAGATTTCATCACGGAAATGTTTTTGGAAATTGACTTTCTTTGGTTTGTTGGTTCTTCTTTCACGGTCGTTTCTAGCTTTGTTTTCTAGTTTTCTAACCTCTTTTTCTTGTTTGGTTGCTTGATACGCAGTTAAACCTGGTGCAAATCTTCTATCAACTAAAGCTTGGGTGGTTTGAGCTGCAGTGTATTCTCTTGGTAATTGTATGTTTTGTCTATAGTATCTTTGCATTGATCTATGTCCAATTCTTGAACCTGTAGGTGTTGTTAGTTCAACTCCGGATGAATCAATTTGTACCAACGCATAGTTGTCATTTATACCATTGCCTTCAGTTTCTTCATCTACTTCATCTTTATCGTGAGAAGTAGCATCATTGTAAGAAGTAGTATCATCGCTGAATCCAACATGTTTTTTAGTCTTGATATCGGTATCCTTTTCATTTGCAACTTTCTCATCATAATCTTCTCCAATGAAATCATAAAATTCCGAAACTGCCAATTTTTCTTCCTTTGTTTCATATGGAATTTTACAATGCCCCTTTGAATTAATATGTTGTCTGATACTTTCTAGATTCTTCCCTTCAAACCCACAAACCAAACATTCATGATCTAAAGATATAACTTCACTGAGGTATTCCAATAATCCAGTGACATCAACCAAGAATGATCTTTCAGGGATGTATAACCCATGTTTACTAAACATATGCTTAATATTGTTTTCAATCTCATGGTTGTTAGCTCCACAATAAAAACAATGTGTAATAGGTATGCATTCCATTTCTTCCTCCGAATCGACATCATCTTGGCCCACATCTCCATCCTCTTCTTCCGAATAAAGTTCACCTTCTAAATCGGTATAATCGGATTCTTCAGTATAATTCAACTCAGAACCTGTTTCAACAGATTCAACTTCGTGATATTCGGAATCGTCGATTGAAAATTGGGAAAATTCGGACGCAATAGAACTAGCAGGACTTGAACTTCTTATCTCGGCACCCATAATTTCACCTGTTCTACCTCTATTATATTGTTGAGTTTTAAGGAATTTTTTTGTTACTTGTTTATTTCCTCCTCTACTATTATTCTTTTTCTTTCTTGTAGCCACATAAAATCCAAATTCATCTTCATTTTCATTTTTAGTTAAATTCTTCAGGCTAAGAATCTTTTCTGCAAAAAGTTCGGATGAAATAGAAGGCAAACTGGCAACTCTTCTTTTTAAATTATATCGATGCCATTCGGTTTTCATATGTTGTCTTTGTAATTCTGCGTTGATGAATTTTACTCCACATGTATTACATGTAAATGAGGCTGTTTCTGGGTTTGACCCATTAGGCATAAAACTCATAGTTTGAGGGTGTAATTATAAGTAGTTTCTGTGCTGATTAATAAGTAATAAGTAGAGATGTTCAATTAAAACGATACAGCAATTTAAACGAAAAAAAAAAAAATCTTTGTTCGTGTACATAGGGGAAAAAAGAAAAACTTACCAGAGGAGAAAAAAAAAACCAATGATGAATAGAGACTTTACAACGAAAAATCTTTTACTTATCAACAGTTTGTACCAATATCAAAAGTTAAACAATTAGAAGATGGGTGTTGTTGTATTTGGTAAATCTATAAAACATAATTTTCCAGTCCGTATAGGATTAGCCAAGGCTATCTTTGGTATTGGTTATCAAACAGCAGAAAAACTTATGGCTAAAGTAGGAATTTATCCAAATTGCAGAATGAATCAATTATCAGAACCACAAATTATGGATTTAAATAAAGAAATTTCACAATTGTTAGTTGAAGGTCATTTGAAACAAAAGATTAATAATGATATTAAACTTAAAAGAACTACTGGTTCCTATGCGGGTAGTAGACATGCTTTGGGTTTCCCTGTTCATGGTCAACGTACAAGAACCAATGCTTCTACTGCTAGAAAATTGAACAAACTTGAAAGATACCGTTTGTAAGTTGGAATTAATTGGGAAGGAAGATATTACTTTGGAAAAAAAAAGTTGCTTGTATATATTCATTAGTAGATTTTTATCAATACATGATATTTGTCATTGAAAGTTGATGTAAATTTTTAAAATTGAAAGGCCAAAGAGAGGGGATTTCTAGTAGACTTGTAATGTTTTGATGGAAAGATAAAGTTTTCATACAGATTCTCGATGACCAGTATTTGGTTATAGAATGGTGTAAAAAGATAATGAAAATCAAATAATCATCAACTAGTACAAAGGTTCTACTTCATAAAATTGAACAAAATGAACAAGTCTATAATTAAACAGCACCTACCACTTATGGCACCTCAACCAGACTAACATTGTTGACAACCAAAAAGAACCAAACCAGAACAATATCTAGCAATGATATCTAACTGAAATAAATTAAATATTCCGAAATTGTAAAATTCATAGTTTTCTTATGTCAACACAATCCGAAATTCAACAAATTGGCTTAATAGCTCAGTTGGATTGGTCCCTTGGCCCAGTTGGTTAAGGCGTGGTGCTAATAACGCCAAGATCAGCAGTTCGATCCTGCTAGGGACCATTTATTTTTTTGTATTATTTGATTTAATACAATGTATGTTGCACAAACTTAATGGTGTACAATGCAGTAACAAGTACACGAACTAATTGTTTCATGTCTCCTAATTGAGTTTGTCCACTCTTTTTGTGGAGAGGCGTAAGTGCTAGTTGAGGTTATTGTTTTTGAAAATTATGGTTGTCAACTCGATGTTAATGCATTACGAATGGAAAAGATCTTCGACATAACCAACGTTGTCATCAGGTTATTCGATGGTGATGATGATGATCATCTCATTGCCCAATATTTGATACAGATTAAAGTTACGAGAGAGAACACTTTCGATTGTAGATGCTATTCGCAATAGAACTTTAATTGATGTATTCAATTAGAATTTACTTTCTTTATCTTTAAAATTTTTTAAGGACCTGAAATTTACTCCACTTGAAAAGGGAACAATTCATTAGCCAACACCTGCGTCCACCCCTCCTCATATTCCATTTCAAAGTCTAGACCCGCCTGATTCCCTCCATCCCATTCCATTCCATCCCATCCATACCGCGGGAGTAAGTGAACAAAGGAATTGTAAATTGAGAATTAATTTTATTTTTTTTTTTTTTTTCAGTTTGGCGGGTGAGAGTTCAATTTTGTGTAAGTGTCACATTGCGAAGAAACTTCCCGATTTGGACAAATTGCAAATAAAGATGATGATCTTCGTTGTAAGCACATCAATAAAGAAAAAAAAAACTCCATACAAAAGAAAACCAAAAAATAAATTGATTTGATTTTCAACAACTCAAAAGAAAACATAAACAACGCCAATTTTCAAACATTCACTGTGTCGTTGTCTTTTTTTTTCTTTCTTTCTTTCTTGACAACATTTCATTTTTTTTTTAAATTCCTAAATTAGGTTAACCGAACTGAATAAAAGTATAAAAAGACGAAATTCATTCCTAAGATTCATACCATTTTGAGGTCTGGTTACATCAAGTAGTTACAAGGAAACATGACTTCTATAAACAAGAGTTGGAAAACTCTTTATTCTTATGATACAGGGAAGATTTATTTACATTTAAAGAATAATGAATTAGTTTCTTTGGATTTTTCGATTGTCAACAAGGATATCACAAATTATTCAAATAATCAACAAGTTAAAACTTTGAGTACTCCTCCTGTCAATTCCACTTTATTTTTATTAAATGATGAATTATATGCGTTGACTTCCAAACATGTTGATGATGATGACGACAAGGATTTATGTGGACAAGGAAGTGTATCTATTGTTAAATACATTGAGGAAAATAATTCTTGGGATGATGAAACGATAATTGATTTTAATTTTGATGACATTTCCGATAGTTCATTTTATCAATACCAAACTATTCTTACAAATCCAACTAATAATAATACTATTTTTGTATACGGTGGTGAATGTAATGGGGAGATATCCAATAGACTAATATCCATCGATTTTGATACTGGGAATGTCAATAATATAAGTACTTCAACAAAACCACAAGCCTTCTATGGTGCCAGCAATATATTAGCGCCTATTCCACAATCTCAATTAATAATTGGAGGTGAACTGAATCAAGGATGGTTAAATATGTATCAATTGGCGACCTGGGATTTTTTATCAGGATGGTCATTTAAACAAGTCAAAGCATTGGCTAATCATGAAGTTGTAAATTCAAGAAACTTCCCGCTTTTACTACCCATTTTCAATCCTGTTGCAAATGAAACAACGGTTAATGATGATTTGAGAATTGACCAAGTATTGATGATTGGTGGGGAATTAAGTGCGGATGATGATCAAGACGTGAGCCCAACGTATGCCAAATTATCTATGGTTTCAAATGCATGGGTGTGGAATACTACACAAACTGAATATAATTTATCATATGATGAAATAATAGGAGCCGCTACTATTTTCAATACATTAGTGGTTATAAACTCTACTGATTCAAATAGCATCAAAAGAGATGATGATGGATACCGTTTGAATTTATATGATGCAGAAACTTTCAAACCCGTGGAATCATTAAAACTGAATACACAGAATATTCTACTGAATCCAAATGCCCATTCATCTTCTGGAGATCATCATACAACTGAAAAGATTGTTCTTGGAACTATTCTACCCATATTTGCTATAGTATTGGGGGTAATTGTGTTTTTCTACCTTAGAAGAAGAAGAAGAAAACAGAAACAATTGGAAGAAGAACAACAACAATATAATGAAATTGACTACAAATATGGATACTTGGCACCACCAGAATCTATTCCCCGTCCTATATATCATCAATTGAATGATTCAAACTCAACATTAAGTGGAGCATCAATCGACTCATGGATGAAAAAGAGACAAGATTATGACAAACGAAAATTAAGAAATAGTTATCTTGCATCTAATGATACACTAAATACTGTTGATGATGAAGATACACATAGTGGTAGTCAATATAATGAAGATGATCATCAAGATGAACCAGGAGAACAAGATTTGGGTCAATCCAATAATTTGTTACACCCACTGTCCAAGACAACACCACATCACAAACCTAGTAAGAATTTGAAGAAATCATTTTCATTTTCCAAGAGCCCACCTTCTACACCAATAGGTAAATTCAAAAGATATCAATCATTGAAAGAATCAAGTTCTGAAAGTATGATCCCTGAAGATTCAACAACTGACGGTAGTAATCAAGAACCAATTCATTCAGATGCTACTTCTTTAGATGATCAAATGGATGTACAAGTATTGGTCAGTAGTAAACGAAGATCTATTTTAAGAGTAGTAAACCCTGATCTATTAGAAGAAGAAGAACATGATGATAATGATAAAGGATCCGAAACACCTGAAAAACAAAGTATCATTAGAGAAGATGAAGGGGAGGAAGAATTTGATTTAAGTCAAGTACTCAATCAACATTTTGAAAAAATAAACGATGTATGTGACACTAGTAGTGGAAGTGACAATTCATTACGACAAAGAATTCCTTCTGGTCAATTAGACAATTAAAGTTTATCATTTTATTATTGTATAGATTATGTAATAAATAGATCACATCACGTGATTGTTTTTTTTTGTTATTGTGAACCGGTAAAAAAAAGGTGAAACCAAAAAAGTCACACACACACACATGGTTTAGTGTACAAAACCGGATATTCAGGAGAGAGATTTTTATTTTTTTTTTGGTGTTTAAATTTTTTCTTTTGGTACAAGGAATATTTACATAATAGAGAAGAATCAAGAAGAATGAAAATTTCATTTGATTGTTGCCAAATGCGGCAAAGGAATTCATTCTTATTCATATGCTATTCGTGTTGTTTTAAACTTGTATTCAAGAGCAACAGCAACTTTAAGAAATGAACACGAAGAGTAAGAGACGGGGGGAATACAGGCTGGCTGGCAAGCTGGGAACAGTCTGATTTTAGTTTTGATTAAATTCAATTGTTGTGGTTGCCATTTCTTCCTGTTGGAAAAAAATAAAACAGAAAGCACAAAGGGGAAAAAAAACAAAACAAAATCAAAACTGAATTTTTAATATGCGTGTACTGTAAAAGAAGAATAAAAATCAAATTCAAGAAAAGGATCTGAAGACAACGATTATTCGATACAACCCATCAGCTTATTAGTAAGTGCATTACCATATGGGAAATAGTAGTTATGAGGTACATGAAGAAAGTGGGCGTATACACGTGATCTAATTTATGATTTGTAAATTTACTGTATAGTTTATCACCTGCGTGTCCTATTAGAGTTGTGTGAGTTTCTCTTTTCTTTCCTTGGATACCTGATATTTGTGTGTGTGTGTGTGTGTGTGCGGATTGTTTAATATATTGACGTAATGACCTGACAACTGAATTTAAGTTTAGGAATCAAATGGATACGTGTATATTATCGCAGAGACAGGACAGCATTGGTAATAAACCATCATCAACCATTGTCAAATCAAATCAAACCAGGTCAAGTCAACTCAAGTATCGACAAACAAATGTGTCGTCTGCTTAATCGACAGTTTTTAATTATTGGTTGTAAGAAAACATCAACAGATAATGTAAAGTAAGCTTTTTAGAATTTTCCTTTTTTTTTCTGCTGCCACTCTCTCTGTCTCTCTGTCTCTGTCTCTTACAAAAGGATTTCTAATAGAGTAGAATAACCAAAGGACAAAAGAACATATAAAAAAAAACAGGCAAAAGGGAAAAAGAAAAAAATTACAAACAACAACTAAAAGAAAAAAAAATTATACCAGAGTTGATTCTTGTATGGTTTGTTACGTTTTAAGGCTACTGTGTTGACTAATCATATACAACAGAGAAAGACAGAAAGAACCTATTCTTAGTTCATCACTACCATTTTCTTTTTATTCTTTTTAGTTTAGTTTGAAGTATCACTAACCGGTCAAATAGAAAGGAAGGTCCAACCAAGCACTACCGGCAAGGACTTGTACAAATATATTAGCAATAATATGGCGTCCAATAACGATATTGACCAATTTGAATCGGAAATACTACAGGATTACCTGAATTCAATACAATCACAACGACAACAACTACGAAGTTCATACCTAAATCAACAAAATTTCAATAGTGATATCGATAATCCCCAAGAATATGAAAATTTATACCCCCAGTTTAATATGCAATCACAGCAGAATTATGATATTAATACAAATAACTATAAATCGAATAACCAACTATCCAGTTTGGCATCTCCTTCGAATATGGATCTTGATTTTGGTTTACAAGGTCAACCCCAACAACAAGTACCCGAACAACAGCAACAACATCAGCCACCAACACCACAGCAACAACAACAACAACAATCACAGCAACAGTACTTGGATGACTTGACTGCTCTACAATCGACCGATATTTCAAATCTACAACCATCTATTAATATGCCCGGTGGTTTCCATCAAGGCTTAGCAGAGGATCAAATGGAAATTGACGATTCACCTCCATTCACAATAGAGCTGGATTTATATTTTGATAATCAACAAGTTGACAACAACTCAATAATTACAGGTGGCCAATTACACAACGGGCTCGATGTTGATTCATTATTCAACAATCGATTATCTATTCCTAGTCAATATCAGCAATATCAACATCAACAACATCAACAACTACAATATCTGAACTTACAACTTCCTCAACTGAAGGATTTTAAAAAGGCTTCTAATATGACACAGGAGTCTAGTTTTAGTCCCCTTGACAATACATCACGCGTATCATCATTTGCCAATGTGAATAATGCTAATAGTAATATGTTTGTCAATGGCAGAGATTTATATTTTGATGATGATAGCCGTCATAGAGTAGGAAGATTAAGAAATGGATCGATTGATAGTTATTATGCTGCTAATGTGATTAATCATCAATTACATCTTCTGCAACAATCACATTCACAGCAAGCACTGCAGGATTATAGCTCTCAAATGAGTCTACAAAATAACAAATCATCAGCCATGCATAATGAATTATCGCCATTGACTACAACTACTTCACGTGCTTCATCTATTCAATCTGGTCAACCTTCTTTCTTCTCAGCGCAACAATACTTGTCTCGAAATTCCATGGATCAAGTCCCATCTTCATTACATCGTCCATCTGTTGATCTCTATAATGGCCACAGACCATCCATTGAGAGTCTGAATTCACAACAACAACAGCAACGTAATGCTAGATATATCAGTTTTACCAGCTCCATCAGTAATATTTTGCCATTCATGGGAGATAAAAATAATACCGCCAACAATCAAAGATCGCCACCTTCACCGCCAACATCTTCTTCATCCCCACAAAACTTGGTGACATCCAATCAATCTAGACATTTGATTAGAAGCATCTTCAAATCTAATCCTCCTGCGACAACTAGCAATTCTGATACACCTGTTACTGTAGATGACGATGAAACCAATAGAAATCATTCCAATGTTGCGGAGCAAGCAGAAGTTTCTATGAATAATGATTTAGGTGATGAATCATTCATGAATAGCACCGCCAATGATCCAGATTATCCATTGATGGAAGCCAATATTAAGGAAGAAGTTGTTGACGAAGAAATGGCTCCACCGAAGAAAGTTAAAAAACCAAAGAGGAGTATTTTCACCAGATTTAAAACTACTCCAACGAAACCTGAGCTTCAAGAACAGACATCGGCTGAGAATAATATTGTGGTCATACCACCCCTGGTTTCTGAGGAACAAAGATTAGAGGATGTCATAACGGATGTTAGCGGTAATGTTTCAACGCATCATTCAAGTGGAACACCATCAATCATGACCAATGGTGGGGTTCCTCTCACCTCTGGTGGAGTTGCTTTGGAAAATTCAATCTCAGAATCTTCAGCCCATCAAGAACCAGATTATGCGGCATTATTTGAAAATGTTGGTAAACGCAAGAATAAGAGCTACAGAAAACCTAAGACTAAAAATAAAGATGAAGAATCTCAGTCATCCCAACAACAACAACAGCAGCAAGTGGGTGTTGCTTCAAGTAATAATTCATCTAGTACAGTTGAGAAGTCATCATTTTTTGGTAAGTCGAGATTAAAACAAGAACCTGGTAGTGAAAGATCTTCATTATTGGATAATGCTAGTAGTACGAATGTCAGTTTGTCTTCATCAAATGCTTCATCATCAATCCATAACCGTACTAGTCATGAATTGGACCAACTGAATTCAACAGCACCATCTACACCAGCAACATCCACATTGGCCAATGCTTCCAAACGTATTCTTGGTTCGAAATTAATTCTGAAGAAAAAATCAAATGCAAAATTGAAAGATTACACTCCTGAGGAGTTAGAAGCAATGTGTACTGTTGCATCATTGGATAAACCAGTTGCCAGCATGATTTCCAACGGTGTTGAAGTTGAAGTTGATTTAAAATCATTAGATTTACCACCAGATACCAAAATATTCCCAATAGCTATTGTGAATAACAAGAATAGAACCAGAGGTCGTAAAGAAAATAGGGAGGCTGATTTAAGTGATACCACAAAGATTTTCTTGTGTAATTTATGTCAAAGAAGATTTAAACGTCATGAACATTTGAAAAGACATTTCAGGTCCTTGCATACATTTGAAAAACCATATAATTGTTCAATTTGTAACAAGAAATTTAGTCGATCAGATAATTTGAATCAACATTTGAAGATTCATAAACAAGAACAAGAACAGGCTGAAGCTGAAGCAAATGCTATGGAAACACAATAGGTATATAATGTGGATATGAGATCGTAATGGGATTTTACATGCATGTTTATTATCAAAAAAATGAAAAAAAAAAAATAACTTCAAATTCTTTTTTTATAATTTTCTTTTATTATTTTGATATTATACAGAATTGAAAATGAATACTAAACATGTAAAAGGATAAAAACGCAAACTAATATAAACTAAACTAAAGAAAAGAAAAGATAATTGAACTGAATTATTAAGAAGACACTATTTCCTTACGATAACCAAAAAAAAAACCGTTATTACTTCTTCACTGAAACCAATAACCATTATTTTACTCTTTTATTTCATTAATATTGATTCTTAAACCACCAAATATTCATCAGTTGGGTTATTGTTGTTGACAATATTCCTATTGATATTATTTTGAATCAATTGTTTATCCACTTTTTCAACCATATCATTATTCATAGCAGCTTTAGTAGGAGAAGAATTAATTGAATTATTCTTCTTTTTCTTATTTCCATTTCCATTTCCTAAACCATTATTATTACTATTATTATTGTTATTTGAAATATTTATAGTTGGTTTTGAAATTATACCTTTGTTACCACCAATACAAATATTTCGATCTTGATGTTTTCTTAAAGCATCTAATCTTGCAAATTCTTTACCACATGGACATTTACTATATCTTGCTTCAATATGTCCTTTAACATGACGATTTAAATCATGTTGTCGAACAAATCTTTTAGGACAAAATTGACATCCAAATGGTCTATCACTTAAATGAGTTTGAATATGACTTCTAACATTATATCTTCTTGTAAATTTTTTAAAACAGTTTTTATAAGTACATGTATAAATTTTATTTTCATCGGGTCCAATCCAATAATTATCAAGTTCTCCAGGTGGCAATAATGAAGTCTTTTTAATTCTTCTACGTGGCGACGTTTGTAATGATGATTCTTTGAGTTGTTTAGATAATGATGCTTTGGAATTTGGTGAAATAACAGGGCTCCATTCAATAGTAACTTGGGAATTTTGTTGTTTAGTTGGTGTACTTGGTAATTGGTTTTTCAAAGGTGATAATATTTGTAAGTTATTCACTGTATCAGGATTAAATTGTTTAATTGGTGATGAATTCAAAGTGGAATAAATTGGTGATGATTGAAGTTGTTGTTGAGTGTGAAATTGTTGTTGCAACATTTGTTGTTGTTGTTGAATTTGTTTGATTTGTTCGTAAGTCTGACGCATTCCAGGCAGTTGCAGTTGCTGAGAAGGTTGAGAATGAGGTGGTAGTGAAGGTGGAGGTTGTTGAGGATGTTGTTCATAATACACAGGATTATAAAAATTCACATTGCTACCCATGGCACGTAAATTTTGATGAACTGGCGAAATTTGTTGATTTGGTTGTAATCTACTTGGCGAAGGAGATTGTGGTTCTGGAGAGCTATTCCAGTCAGGAGACCCATTACTCAAATTAGGTGGTGGTGAAGAAGGAGGTGGTAAATATGTATTGAAATTGAAATTTCCTGGAAATGTTTGTTGTTTCTGTTGTGGTGGTGCTGCTGCTGGTTGTGGTACTGGTTGTGGTACCTGTTGTTGGTCAGATTGTTCTTTTCTTGATGGTTGTTTTGATTCTTCTGATTGATCCAATGGGGCTGAATTCCTTTTTTCTTGTTTATCAAACACAACTGGTTCCTGAACGGGAATGGGGATATACTTAATATCAGACAATTCATCTCCTTGTAATAATGGACCAATATCATCAACATATTCCTGTGGTTGTGATTTTTGTAAGGATTGTAAATATTTAGCCGAATAACTATTTACATTAGTCAATTCTGGTCTTGGAGGAGATGAACTTAAATTATTAGGTGTTGGTGATGGAGGAAATTTATAAGCTTTTGGATTCTCATTAGTTACAATATATTCTTGTTGACGTTTTTGAGGATTAATTCTAACTGATTGAGATTGTTGTTGATTATTTGATTCTTGAATCGGAGTACCTATTCTTTTGATTGGTGATGATTTAGCTAATAAATCTTGAGTTTGTTTCTCATCTTCCAACTCATCTTGTTCTAATAAAAGTATTGGTTTTTCATCAAAATTGAAATTTAAAATATCTTGTGTTGGTATTGGATTTTGTTGATGATTATTGGTTTCTCTTAATAAATCGTTTGGTGAAATAGAATTATTTTCAGGTCCTTTATTCACATATTGTTTATACAAGTCATTATTAATTCCGTTTATAGATAAGTCTCTTGTATGTTCTGTGAAACCAAAAATTGCAGTACCACTATATTGTCGACTATGTGTTTTAGATCTATGAGGTGAATGATATGGCTGTTGTTGTTGTGATGGTGCTTGTTGTTGGTTAAACCCGTAACCAGAAGGAACATCTAAATCTTGTAAACCATTTAAAGTTTCGTTAAATAAGAAATCAATATCATTTGGTTCTGAAGTTAATAAAAATTGATCGAAATTATCACTAGGTAAAGGTATAGTTGAAGGTCTACTTGAAAAGTCACTAAATAAATCAAACTTATCCATGATGATTAATTAGTTAAAAAGAAAGGGAAAGGGGAAAATGAATGAACCAAAAAAACAAATTGAATGGAAAGGAAAGGAAAGAAATGGATAGATGATTGTTAGATAATTTTGATTTCTTTCTTTCTTTATTTTTTTTTTTTCTTTTTTCATTTCATCATCTTGTCCTTCTTCTTATTATTCTTCTTCCATTTTTACTCTATTTGTCTCCCTTTTCCTAGTATAATCAATTTTTTATTGATGCAAAATCAGGGTTTCCTAATTAGGATGAAATATAAATAATCCCAGGTGTTGCTCCGTCGTTTTTCGTTTGTTTACATTTTTATTTGTTTGCGCACACTCAATGTTTACATGGGAATTAAATCTGAAACTTTTTTTTCTACTGAATCTAACAACATCAATAAACATCCACAGCAACCAACAACAACAACAACAACCAGTTGAGGTTTAACATTCAACATCATCAACAAACAATTGATACACAAATATTGAGTTTCACCAAAGAGATCAAAACATAATTCTATTATCCACAATCTTAAAATATCTTATTTTCCTTATTTGTCAATTCATCGGTTTCTAGAATATGTACAGGCACAACTCCGATAATGTAATTTCACTTCGCAACTCTTTCACATCAACATTCCCAATGTAGGAAATAACCAAAACAACAAGAAACAATAATCATAAACTCTTGAAATTTTCATTTCTTTCACTTCTCTCACGTCAACAAAACAATGAAACTGTCTCGAATAAGCGGTGTTCATGAGATGAAGATGAATCATTCCCTAGTCGTCTACACAACCATCTCCCTCTACCCCTCCCCTCAACTAATGTTCACTAACATATGTGGTTAGAAATCTACATATTGAAGGGAGAATTTCTTCTCTCGTATATACGTTTTCTATTTCTTCTCTCCTTTTAGTTTATTTTATTAAACAATTTCTCAGTTACTCAGTTACTGTATAAATATATATGAAAGAAAAGGGTGAATATGTAAATAATAAATATTTTTTTTTTTTTTGCATTTTATCTCTTGCTATGACCACTACATTTATTCTAACAACAACATCTTTCTTGGATCTTCAATTAATTCTTTAACAGTCTTTAAGAAAGTGACAGCTTCACGACCATCAACAACTCTGTGATCATAGGTCAAAGCCAAGTACATCATTGGTCTTGAAACAATTTGACCATTGATGGTAACTGGTCTTTCTTTAGTACCATGTAAACCTAAAACAGCAGTTTGTGGCATGTTGATGATTGGAGTACCGTATAAGGAACCGAAAACACCACCGTTAGAAATGGTGAAAGTACCACCAGTCATATCTTCCAAAGTCAATTTACCATCTCTGGCTTTCTTACCCAAGTTGGAGATTTCTTTTTCAATTCCCAAAATAGATAATGATTCAGCATTTCTAACAACTGGAGTGACCAAACCCTTTGGTGTGGCAACAGCAATAGAAATATCAGCGTAATCTCTGAAAACCAAAGTGTCGTTGTTTTCAATGGCAGCATTGACAGCTGGGATTTCTTTAAGAGCTAAACAAACAGCCTTGGAGAATGCACCCATGAAACCCATCTTGACACCGGTTTTATCAAGGAATTCGTCCTTGTATTGTTTTCTCATATCCATCAAGTTAGTCATATCAACTTCATTGAAAGTGGTCAATGAAGCAGCGGTGTTTTGTGATTCCTTAAGACGTTCGGCAATTCTCAATCTCATTCTGTTCATTTTAACTCTTTCTTCGTTTCTAGAGAAGTTGGTGAATGATGGAGCGGATTCTTCTGTCTTTTTTGGTTCTTCTTTCTTAGGGGTAGAAGGTTTGCTTTCTTTCTTTGGTTCTTCTTTCTTTGGAGCAGCAGCGGTTTCAGCTGGTTTTTCTTCTTTCTTGGCTGGGGCTTCTTCTTTAGCTTCTTCTTTGGCTGGGGCAGCAGCAGCACCGCCGGCCGGAGCTTCACCTTCTTCGATCTTGATGATTTCTTGTCCAACTTCAACAGTGGCATCAACATCAACTAAAAACTCAGTAATGGTACCAGAAACTGGAGCATTGACTTCAACATCAATTTTATCGGTTTCAATAGTGGCAATGGTTTCATCTTGACTGACAAAATCACCTACTTCTTTGTTAAAAGCAGCCAATGTACCTTCAGTAATAGATTCAGCCATATCTGGGACTTTTACAGAAACACTTGCATATCTTTGGAAAGTTAAAAATGGGGTTGGTCTATAACTTGAGGCAATTGATGGGGATGATCTATGGAGGGTTCTAATGGCAGAAACATTAGCAGCTTTTAAAGTGGATTTAACAGTTGTAGATTTGAGAACGGTAGTACTACGTCTCAATGAGGATTGAATTGATCTAGATAACATGATATAGAGGGGAAAGTTTGGTTGAACAGGTTATTGAAAGAAAAGAAAGAGGAGGTCGGTATAAATTTTTCTTTTTTTTTTTCTCTCTCTGTCTTCAACTTTTTCCTTTCGTTTTTTCTTCTGTTCTGTTTATATTGCATTGCTATTTTTCGTTTGAAAGTAATTTCGTTGGCCTTTGTAATTTTTTTTTTTTTTTCTGTCTCACACTGTTCAGGACCGGAGTATGGTAATACTTTAGAACAGCTTCGTTCCACACCCCGACTCATTCTCTTGCTGACTTCGACTCATCAGAACGTCTAAAAAGTTTAAGGAAGCGGGGTGAACGCTACCAGTTGTTAGTCAGGTAAATTTTCTTTTTTTTTTTTTGCGGGTGGAATCTTTTATTCCAGGATTATGATTGGTTCAACAAACTCCGGGGCAAATAGCCATCAACAATAAATCCCCGGAAAAATGAGTTCGGCGGTCTCGTTTTTAATTTTTTTTTTTTTTCTTGAGTTTTTATTAATGGTTACATGAGGCGAGCAAAATAACTGGTTGCAAATTCATTTCTCAGGATGGGAAATAGCAATTGTACCATGTGTTAGTTGAATATTATAATCATACCAGCTGTGTATTTTATTTACACTATACTCATCATTCTCTACCACTTCTTCCTACCGTGAGTCAATTAAAGAAAAGTAAAAGGGTTGGTTAATTTTGAATAGCCCCGGAATAACCGGTGCGTCGCGTTGACAGAAAATTCAGGACAGTTTTTTTTTTTCTAATTTTATCCCTCAAACTGGGTCCGAAAAATGGAGTTCGAATCAGACACTATTTTGGGGCGAATTCTAATTTTTGGTCTTTTGCAACTGTTTGTAAAACAAGAATGGACTACAAAGTGAGGAAACTTCAAACGTGGACACATGTTAACTTAAACTAAAATGTACGAATATTTTCATATTGAGTATATTTCCAGTTATAATTAGGTCTATACCGGGCTATTCATAGTTTTTGTTTGTCAAGGATTTCTCAATTTTTCAGGTACAATATAAAATTTTAAGTTCAAATATACACCAATTTTTGAGGAATATAATTCATACAAAAAGACAATTCATCAATTGTATTAAAGGCCCCAGAACAGTACAAATGGTAAATTAAATATATATTCATCAAAGGACCACGTCTCTGAACAACAATCAAACCTGTATTATACCTTGTGAAAACTTTTGTGATCGTACCACCTCAAATGTACATCTGTGTCTGTTGATGCAAGAACTTCCAGCAAACACGAAATCAGAGCGTTTAGCTCGTTCAGTTTCTCCTTCTACAGTTATCTGTTAGAAATTCGAGTTCGAGTCCTCAGTTAGGGATCAAGCAAAAACTGCCTAGCTAGCTCAATCGGCTTAGAGCGTGAGACTTTTAATCTCAAGGTTGCGGGTTCGAGTCCCGCGTTGGGCTTTTCTTTTTTACATTTCAACCAATGTTGATAGACAGTTGTAACCAACCTGTTATTTCAACAGCCATTTTTTTATTAAATAATGGTAAGGCGATGATCTAGTGTAACGAAGTTGTGACCAGGAAACTGTCACATATCAGTTACATCGGAGTGAATGACACTCCCCTGTTAAATGACTTTAAACTCGTTCGAAAGTTCGCTTTTTCTGCAGCTCATAAACCCAACTACTAATCATACACGGAGTTAATAAGAACAAACTAGTCATGTCGATACGGCGATATAATCAGATCAGTCACTCTTGACTCCTTGAAAGGTTGATTTTTTCTTTTTCTTTTTCTTTTTTTTATTTTGCAGCCGGTCATTACAAAGCATCCCGGAACAATTAGGGACAGGGATCAATTTTTCTCCTTTAAAAGGTTCTGTTGCCCTTGGGTCGTGAAAACTCAATTCGGAAGTATAAATGCACATTTTGTTTTTTTCGGACACCTCTCGCGCTTTTTTGTCTGGGTGCGGTTTCTTTAGTCTTTTTTTTTCTTCGATAATTTTTTTTTTTCTTTCTTCCTTTTTCTCTCGCACTTAATTTGTCAACTCAAAAACTCATCCTAATCCGATCCTCCTTTTTAGACCTTGAGTTTTCGTTTCTACTCATACTATTTATTAAATATCAAAGATGTTAAGATCATTCAAATCAATTCCAGCTGCTGGAAGATTTTCCCAATTTGTCAGATACGCCTCCAACAAGAAATATGACGTTGTTGTCATTGGTGGTGGTCCAGGTGGTTATGTTGCTGCCATCAAGGCTGCCCAATTGGGTTTAAACACCGCTTGTATTGAAAAAAGAGGTGCTTTGGGTGGTACCTGTTTGAATGTTGGTTGTATCCCATCTAAATCTTTATTGAACAACACCCACTTGTTGCACCAAGTTCAACACGAAGCCAAAGAAAGAGGTATTGCTATTGAAGGTGAAGTCAAAGTTGATTTCCCACAATTGATGGCCTCTAAAGAAAAAGCCGTTAAACAGTTGACCGGTGGTATTGAAATGTTGTTCAAAAAGAACAAGGTCGACTACTTGAAAGGTGCTGGTTCATTTGTCAATGAAAACACCATTAAAGTTACCCCAATCGACGGTGGTGAAGCACAAGAAGTTGAGGCCGAAAACATTATTGTTGCCACTGGTTCTGAACCAACTCCATTCCCAGGTATTGAAATCGATGAAGAAAGAATCGTCACCTCCACTGGTATCTTATCCTTGAAGGAAGTTCCAGAAAGATTAGCCATCATTGGTGGTGGTATCATTGGTTTGGAAATGGCTTCTGTCTACTCCAGATTGGGATCTAAGGTTACTGTCATTGAATTCCAAAACGCCATTGGTGCTGGTATGGATGCTGAAGTTGCCAAGCAATCTCAAAAATTATTGGCCAAGCAAGGTTTGGACTTCAAATTGGGTACTAAAGTCACCAAGGGTGAAAGAGATGGTGAAATTGTCAAGATTGAAGTTGAAGATGTCAAATCCGGTAACAAATCAGAACTTGAAGCCGATGTTTTGTTAGTTGCCATTGGTAGAAGACCATACACTGAAGGTTTGAACTTTGAAGCCATCGGTTTAGAAAACGATAACAAGGGTAGATTAGTCATTGACGATCAATTCAAAACTAAACACAGTCATATTAGAGTCATTGGTGATGTCACATTTGGTCCTATGTTGGCCCACAAAGCTGAAGAAGAAGGTATTGCTGCTGCTGAATACATCAAGAAAGGTCACGGTCACGTTAACTATGCCAACATTCCATCTGTCATGTACACTCACCCAGAAGTTGCCTGGGTTGGTTTGAACGAAGAACAATTGAAAGAACAAGGAATTAAATACAAGGTTGGTAAATTCCCATTTATTGCCAACTCTAGAGCCAAGACCAACTTGGATACCGATGGTTTCGTTAAATTCATTGCTGATGCTGAAACTCAAAGAGTTTTGGGTGTCCACATTATCGGTCCAAATGCCGGTGAAATGATTGCTGAAGCTGGTTTGGCTTTGGAATACGGTGCTTCTACCGAAGATATTTCCAGAACTTGTCATGCTCACCCAACCTTATCTGAAGCATTCAAAGAAGCTGCTTTGGCCACTTTTGACAAACCAATCAACTTCTAATGAAACTAGGCAAATCTAATATTTAACATCAAATATAAGCACAACAAATTAATGAAGAAAATCAAACAGTAGGTTCGTTTCCTTACCTAAAAAAAATTTAAACTAAGATGTATACATATATATATATAAATCGTATTTCTTATTGAATAAAATACATATTCTAACTGAACTTTGATTGATTGATTGATTGATTTTTTTGAATCGCATGCACACGACTTTTTTTCGAATTTTTTTTTTTTTTCATTCTGTTGATTGAGGTCTAAAAGAAAAATCTATGAAAATTTTTATTGGAACATCCTGGAGTTATAAAGCAGTTTAATTAAGATCCAACTAAGATGCCAAAAGTTTTCACTATTCAAAAAAATGTTCTTAGTCATAAGAAACTGATATATAAAAACTTATGTGCTAGTTTAATTCGTCATGAACATATCATTACTACTTCAGCCAAGGCTAAAGCTGCTCAACCATATATTGAAAAGTTTTTAGCTGATTCAGTTAGACAAAGTAAAGAATTGCCAGAATCTATTACTGATTTAAAGAAAAAAGTTGAAAGTATAAAAGCATTTGATTATTTACAACCAGCTGAAAGAATGGAATGTGGTCTGAAAGTTCTTGAAGAAATTGTTGAAAGATATCCAAAAAGACAAACTGGGTTCACTAGAATTATTAAATTAGAACCAAGATTAGGTGAAGATAAAGCACCAATGAGTGTTATAGAATTAGTTGATTCTAATTATGAGATTAAATTTTGGTACACTGCTAAAACTGTTGCTAGATTGGAATTACAAGGAATAGAATTGGATGATTTAACTGAACTTAACATTAAAAAAGTAACACAATTTAGACGTGATGGTGAAGCTACATTTAGAGATGCTGTTGAAGTTTGTAAAAAAGAATTTTTCAATCAAGATGGTGAAACCAAGGATATGCCTGTTGATGTTCAAGAAAATTTGGCCAATTTACCAAATATGGAAAGACATACTGGTAAATTAAAGGGTAAATTGTTGGTATCAAAGAAATATAACACCAAACCAAGACCAAAGAAAGAAAACCTTCTGTTCTCACCATCACCATTCTTGAAACAAAACCAACAACAAGAACAATCATAGATATTGTATATATATTTAAAAAAAGGATTTCAAATTATGAACTCACATATTCTGTATATATTTAATTTTTTTTTTTCAATATAAAAGAAAAACTTAACGAGAAAAAATTACACCACTGATTGTAATCGACATCAACAATGTGGTTCTCTAAATCAAACTTTCCAATTGAAGGAAAAACTGCTATCATCATTGGTGCATCTCAGGGTGTCGGTGCAGATATTGCCTCCAAGTTATATTCCAAAAACTGTTCAGTTATTCTAGTTGCAAGAACTGAATCAAAACTACAACAACAAGTTAGTAGAATTAAAAAAGAACATTCAAAATCAACTGCAAAAATTAGTTATTCTGTAGCTGATGTATCTAAATATGAAGAATGTGTTAATTTATGGAATTCAATTTATCCAATTGATCCAGATATAATATTCTGTTGTGCTGGGTCTTCAATTCCAAAACTATTTCAAGATTTAACTGAACGTGATATTAATCTGGGTATTGATATTAATTATAAAACAGCAATTAATATAGCTCATACTGGATTCAAACATGTTTTAGAAAAACATTCAAATAAAGATCATGAGTTTAAAAAAAGACATATCATTCTTTTCAGTTCAGTGGTTAGTTTTTTCCCATTTATTGGATATTCTCAATACGCTCCTATGAAATCAGCACTTGAATCATTATCAATTATATTACGTCAAGAATTATCACCATATAATTACCGAGTATCATGTGTATTTCCAGGTAATTTTCAGAGTGAAGGATTTGAAGAAGAACAAAAAACCAAACCAGAAATTACCAAAAAAATTGAAGGTCCAAGTAATCCAATTCCAGGTGATGAATGTGCAGAAATGATTATTGATCAATTAAGTAAAGGTTACGATACAATAACTACTGATTTTGTTGGTTGGGTTCTTGGTACAACTTCTTTAGGAGTATTTTTACCAAGACAATGGGGATTCTTTCAAGTAATTATTGGGTTTTTCATTCTGTTAATTGGACCAATAGTTAATTGGGTCATTAATAGAGATATTCAAAATTCTATCGATAAGAAAAAGAAAGAATAGATAGTTGACGTATATATATATGTATATGTAAAGTGACTTATGAAAACAAATTCCTCATTTCTTGGTTTCATGATTTGGCACTACTGATTCCGAAAGTTTAGTAGTCAATTCACCAACTTTAGAATCAATGTCCAAACCTAACTTGTACCAATTAATACTATACAACCAATTAACCATCGTTATAATTTCTTCATTCCAAATATCTTTACAAGTTTCTGCAAAACTTACTCTTGATTGATAATTTACATGTGAATCAGGAATGTAATTCTTACGTAATTCAGCATCTTTATCACTTAAAATTCGATTGTTGATGATATAATCAGATTGACGTAAATGTTGTGAAATAAATTGTTGGTTCTTGTTGATATATTGTTGTGTATAGTAAGTGAATGTGGAAGTCAATAAAACACCACCTAAAAATCCATGAATTCTACCCATTGTAACCCGTTCTAGTTGTTGATATATGTTTATTGCACGAAATGCAATATGGCAATTAACATAAATGAGAAAGAACGTTAACGATTTTTCGATTGGTTGGAATCTTCCTACCACCACCACGACGAGAAAAAAAAAAAAAAAATCAACAGTGTGCATATAAGCATGGTGATATCAAGAATTTGCTTTTACCAAACCTATAAACCAACTTATTATCAATATGAAATTTACTTTTTATATTTACAAAAACAATTATACAATATTTATTATTATTTTTCAATGTTATGCTTTAATTGTCTAATTTTCTAATCAAGACCTGGTGATTTAAATCCAGCATTGTCATCATCTTCATCACCAGAATCTTCCCAATCGTCAACATCAACATCATCCATATCTATGTCTTCAGCTTCGTGGTTAGGCAAGATTTCTAAACCTTTTTCTCCAAGAACAACCTTAGCAGTTTCTTTATCTTTAATTTGGCCCTTCAACAACATCACTGCCAATCTGTTTAAAATTTCATTTTGAATCAAACGGTTCAAAGGTCTAGCACCAAGATCCGGTGACCAACCATTCTTGCACAAGTATTCCATTGCTGAATCATCCAACTCCAACTTGATGTCTTTACCATTAGCAATGAATCTATTTTCAATCTCCAGCAATCTAATCTTGACAATCTTGGAAATAGCTTTCCTGGATAATCTGTTGAACACAACAATACTTGAGATTCTGTTGATGAATTCTGGTCTAAAATGAGCTCTAACAGCATCCATAACATGTTCCTTCGTATTGGCATCAATCTTGTTACCTTTAGCAGCATTGATGTATTGAGCACCCAAATTCGATGTCATAATGAAAATAGCATTGGAACAGTTGACAAGTTTACCTTGAGAAGAAGTGACTCTACCATCATCCAAGATTTGCAACAAAACAGTTAAAACTTCAGGAGCAGCTTTTTCAACTTCATCAAGCAAAACAACAGAATATGGACGTCTGATTAATGGCTCAGTCAAAATACCACCTTCTTCATAACCAACATAACCTGGTGCAGCACCTAACAATTTAGAAGCAGACCATTTGTCTCCTAATTCTGAACAATCAATTCTAATAATAGCTGACTCATCGGCAAAAAGGAAACCAGCAAGTTTCTTAGCCAATTCTGTTTTACCAGAACCAGAAAGACCCAAGAACAAGAATGAAGGAGGTTGGTTTGGATTAGCTAAACCTGATCTTCTTAATCTAATAGCATTAGAAACAGCTTTAACAGCTTCAGATTGACCAACAACTTCTTTGGATAATTCAGCTTCCATATTGATCAATTTGTTGTTTTCAGCACGTGACAACTTGGTAACTGGGATACCAGTTAATTTGGCAGCAGTTTCACAAATTTGTTCAGGTCCAACAGCATTCTTTGTCAAACTTTCCATATTAGAAGCCTCTTCTTCAGCAACCTTGACTTCCAATTGTTCGATTTGTTTTTCTAAATCTGGAATAGCAAAATATCTCAAATCAGCAGCAGTGGCGGTATCATATCTTCTTTCAGCATCTTGTGCCTTGACTTCCAATTCATCCAACTTTCTCTTGGCAGCAATCAATTGCTCATGACTGGCACGTTCTTGTCTGTATCTTTCATTCAATGGACCAATTTGTTCTTCCAATTCAGCTTTCTTCTTTCTAGCTCTAGTCAAACGGTCTTTAGAAGCAGCATCAGCATCTTTGTCCCTTTCCAATGCATTGATTTCAACATCAACCAAATGTAACTGTCTTTCTAAAGTATCCAATTCTTCTGGTTTAGAATCTCTAGCAACAGCCACAGCAGCTGCAGCTTCATCAACAAGATCGACAGCAGAATCTGGTAAGGCTCTGTAGGTTAAATATCTGGAAGCCAATTGAGCTGCAGTAACCAAAGCACTATCCAAAATACGGACACCATGGTGTATTTCATATCTTGGTTGAATACCTCTCAAGATAGCAACAGTTTCAGGAACAGTAGCAGCTGGAACATCTATTTTTTGGAATCTTCTTTCAAATGCACCATCTTTAGCAATGAACTTACGGTATTCAACAAAAGTTGTGGCACCAATACAGTGCAATTCTCCTCTTGCCAACATTGGTTTAAGCAAATTGGCGGCATCAGATTTACCATCACCCATCAACATATGGATTTCATCAATAAACAAAATTATAAATTCCTTGGATTTTTCAATTTCACCCAAGACACCTTTTAATCTTTCTTCAAATTCACCCTTATATTTAGCACCTGCGGTTAAAGCACCCAAATCAAGGGAAAATAATCTTGCGCCAGCCAAGACATTTGGGACATCACCGTCAACAATTCTTTGAGCCACACCTTCAACAATAGAAGTTTTACCAACACCAGCATCACCAACCAAAACTGAATTGGATTTACTTCTTCTAGCTAAAACTCTTATGACTCTTCTGATTTCTTCTTCTCGTCCAATAACAGGATCAATTTTACCTTCTCTAGCTTTCTCAGTGAAATCTTCACAATATTTGTTTAAAAACTCATAGGATGAAGACGAATCAGCTTGTCTGGAGTCAATTCGTTGTGAACCTCTTAATTCTATCACTTGGGTTTTAATATTGTCGACATTCATACCAGCTTCTTTGAAAATATCTTTAATGGATTGGTCTTCTAACAATGCCAACAAGATATGATCTTGAGCAACATAGCTATCTTTTTGTTGTTGTTTTATTTTATTGGCATTCATCAATACTTGTCCAGCTTGATAACTTGGTCTTATTTCATCTGGTGGAGGGTTCTGGGATGGCAATCTCACCAAGTGTCTGTTGACAATTCTCTCAAAATCACCCCATTCATATCTAGCCTTTTTGACAATTGTTTTCAAATATTGTGTAGAACCTTCAGTATCATCAGTTGGAATAAAAGCAGCAAGGAAATGAAGTGGTAAAAGCTGACTATTGGATTGCTCTTTAGCCAACTCTGTAGCATTGTTTATAATCTTAATAGCGTTATCTGTGTATTCGTCCATGATTCAATTTAGTCTCTTGATAATATCAATTGAGTAGTAATTGTATGATAAACAAAAAATAAAATAAAATAGAATTAAAAATTATAGAAAATATGAACCAAAATAAAAAAATGGAAATTAATTCTGGTAAATTAGATGGATATTTATAATGCAAATAGTGAATTGGGTGATTGGGAACCGGAGTGAAGGGGGGGGGGGATGTCGATTGCTTTGATTGAATGGAACGAAAGAGTGAGAGAAAAAAAAAGAGCGGCATGCATTTGTTAGTGCGGGATTATGGTTCCAGTTGATGCCAGAACTTACTAGAAAATTCTAGAATTATTCTTCCACAAAAATGGTGATGCACCTTTTTTTTTTTCCTCTCTCATTTAAGCCCCACGCTTGGTAGCTCTATTGAATTAAGGGGGTGGTAGAGCCAACAATTATCCCCGGAATCTTTATAGGTTTCCGAGAACAAGATCCCCAATCTGGCCGCGTAGTTTCCTTTATTATTGAACAAGGTTTCTTTGATATGCTTTGTAATAATAAAGTTCTTTTGGTATCATGAGGAAGAACTTCATTAAAGCAAGAAAAGTAGTAAAAAACAAGTAGGAGAAAATAAATGTAAAGATGTCAGTATTCGCCTTGAGTTTTAACCCTAGGCCGACCTTACAATGCACAAATACACTTTGATTTTGATCTTATTTGTACTTTATCTGATAGAAACAATGAATGGGCAGAGTATAGGTGAGCATAATAGACTCGTAAGACCAAGAATACGACACAAACCAACAAAACCCAAGCCAGTAGCTACTCCTCTCTATACTTTCTACTCCATAAAATCGTTAGATGATTTACAAAACAAACATCCAGATAAACTAAATAATACGTCGAATATATTTCATTTCAAAGATACAAAGAGTTCGTTATATTATAGTAAGAAAGATCACCAATGGGTGGAGTTGAAGCTTGCAAATCCCGATGATCCAGTACAGAAATTTCCCTTGGAGTACTGGATTCCAGCATCGTACTGTCTTGACTCTACTTCTGGAAGTGGAGGAACAGCTAGTCGTGCTATCACGGTACTTTATGAAGTTGCGGTAGAAAACTATATGGATATATATGCTGGGTTACCGACATTTGCAATCCACGAGGCAGCAGGATTATCCTTGGGAGTGAAAATTGGCAAGCAAGTGGCAGTGACGTTATTCTTTAGTTGTGCCGTCAACGAAGGTGAAGTCATACAATTACAATATCGACCGTCATATGTAATTGTTCCTGAAATGGAAGCAGTTCTGTATAAGTTTACTGGGAAATCACTCAAGAAGAAGAAAGTCAAGAAAATCAAACCATTCAAGACGTTAATTATCGATGCACCAGAACACCAGTGCTGGGCCACAAGAAATATCAATGACCTACAATGTCATCGTCCAATCAACCATCGACATGTGATCAGATTTTAGTTTGACCATTATGGATACAGTATTATATAGACTCATTGAAATTACTGACTGTGAAAGATTGTCGTTTTTAAATTCCACCATTCAACTGACCTCTTCCACCCAGAATACAGCAGTCTTGAGCAGCACATATGGAATATCCAACTGGCTCGTCTGTAAAACATGGAAACTTCTAATTGACCACTTCTTTGAACATGTAGTATCAATATTATTGTTTTGTTCATAGATTGAATAATTAGGTCATGTCACTAGTGTTGGTGTATCACAACCAAAATTTGTGTATAGAACAGATGGAATCTCAAAGTAACATTTTTTTTTTTCTTCTCTTCTTGTCTTCTTTCTTTTTCCATGGACCTCATTCAACAATATCAGTCCGACTCTGAAAGTGAATCTGAATTCGAATCTGAAAGGGAAGAAGAGGTTGGGTTAAATAAGGAACAAGAGAATAACCCCAAAGTTAACAATCAAGAAAAGTGTGAATCAGAAAGTAGTCTCCCACCTCTTCCTAGAATCGAGATCTACCTGCAACAATATCAACAGAATATGTCACTCAAAGAATTTAGTTCATACTGCTATTTACCATGGAATCCATCGTTACCAGTGGTTAGAACTCTAGATAAAGTATGTGAAAAGGTGATCCAGACATTTCCCGAACTTTCAAAGAACTATAAATTTGTTCAACCCCACAAAGACATTTCACGAGAAGTCAAACATCATATCAGTGTCACTTATAGTTTCACGATGCCGATAGATAAAGCAGACCATGTGTTGCCTTCTATGATGAAAAAGTTTTCCAAAGTTGAAATACCTCAGTCTTTGGTGCAAGAAATTGGGGGTAGCAGTTCTCCACTTATCGCCATTATGAATAAGAAAAGAAAAGGTGTTCGTTTCCTGTTAAATGACCATTTGACAGTAAGAGGATCCGGTCTGAAGATATTCTTATGTGCTGATCTAAATTCATCCGATGAATCGCAGCAACAGCTATGCAAGGAATTACGTAGTATTTCAAAGAATGTATTACTTGAAAATGGTATTCAACCGCCTCCAGAAGGTACGTTTTTGCTGCCTCCTCATGTTTCGGTTAGCATTGGTTATTTAAAAGGCAAGATTTTATCAAAAACGGACATTAGGAAGATCAATCTGAAACTAACTGGTATCAAATTTAGAGAACTACAGGATGTAAACGTTGATGTAGAAGAGATACATTGTATCCGTCCGCCGCAAAAGGAAGTCATTCCAGTTCATAGTCAACGTCTCTTGTAAATAGAAGTAATATTTATTTATTCTGAACCATAATTGTCCATTTCTTCTTGGATGCAACATCGGCATCAAAACCCGATTGTAAATTGCGTGGAAATATCGACGGAACAAAATAAGAATTACAGAACGCTACTGACATCATTTCTTCACAAATGGTTCGGTCGGAAAAGCACCAACTTTAATTTCGCACAAAATGTTCATTTTTCCCTTTTTCTCTTTCTCTTTCTCTTTTTTTCTTTTTTTCTTTTTTACTAAGCTTCCCAAACGAAAACCCAATCTTTTTCTTTTGCAAATTAACAAATACCACCACACCACTCCTTTGAGACAAACACTTGGTTACACCAATGGGTAAAAAAGAAGACAAAGAGAGATACGCCAGACTTGTTAGCATAGCTAATAATCATAGCAACAACAACAAATGTGCCGAATGTGGTGCAGGTTATCCCACTTGGGCGTCGTATAACTTGGGTATTCTTTTATGTGGTAGATGTTCTTCAGTTCATAAAAGAGTTCTTGGTCCACCAAACCAGAATATCTCAAAGGTCAAATCATTGACTTTGGATAAATGGTCTGATTCACAAATCGATAATTTGTCTAAAATTGGTAATAAGAGATCTAATCGTAGATGGAATCCTAAACGAGTCCCATTTCCATTTGATGCCGATGAAGATGTTGGTGCTGTGGAACAATATTTAAGAGATAAATATATACTTGGACGATTCCGTGACGACAACATTGATCCTTCAGAGTATGATGACAGACTGAGCAAGTTTAGTGAAGAAGATACCGGATACCATTCCCTGAGACCACTGTTGAGACTGAGATCCAGTAGTGTTCGAAGCCAAACAACCATCCCAAGATTGACACATAGAAAATTGACAACTTTTGAATATACCCAACATTCAAGTCAGGCTTTGAAAATCAGACTGTACGGATACACTGACCGTGATGCAGTATTGGAGAGTTTGTTATTAAGTAATGGGAACATTGATGGTGCACTCGATATACTAGAGTTAGATGCTAAAATCAACCCTACAAAGGAAGAAACCGCCCCACTGTTACCAAGAAGACCACAGCAAACATCACAACCTAGTCAGAGCTCGTTTACACCAACTTCTACTGCGAACGCTAGTGCTAGTGTCAGTGCCCCTAACCTGACTGACGATTGGTGGAATGGATCAACCAACAGTGTTGGAGCTATTGCTCAACAACAACCACAACCACAAGCTACCGGAATGCCTCAAATATATCAATATACTGATCCTGTGACAGGGCAAATTTCGTATATTGATTCTAATGGACAAGAATATTTGGATCCAAACAATCCGCAACACCAACAACAGTTGATGCAAATGAATAATCCACAATTGATTGCACAGCAAACAAATAAACAGAATATAATGTCTTTGTATAACCAACCAACAGGACAACAGCAAATGCAACAACAGCCATTGCAACAACAACAAATGCAAACATTTTTGCAGCAGCAGCAGCAACAACAACAACAACAACCACAATTTACCAACGTCGGATACGTTCAACCACAACAACCACAGTTTACAGGATTCAATCAACAAGCTGGATTTGGGCAACAGCAACAAGGAGGCTATTGGAGACCACAATAAACCTGGTGTATATACATATATTGTAAAATAAAAACATGGTTAAATGAAAAACGAATATATTTATTGTAAGATACATTTATTATTTAAAGAAACTCTTTTATAATCTACAATTTAGCCTTGGATTTCAAGTCTTCAGCTAATCCTAAAGCAATATTTCTCGCAAATGTCATAGTAGTGATCATTGGATTGGCACCACTTGCAGTTGGCAAAACACTTGCATCAGCAACATATACATTAGAACATTCAAACAATCTACCATCAGTATCAACAGCACCATATTTGGGACCTTTACCAGACATACGGCAAGTAGACATTTGATGAGCTGAACCATAGGCTGAACCATAGGAATCAAATGGTATTTTTGCAGCCTTTGCTCTCCATTCAACATAATCTTTATCATCAATGGATCGTTCATCCCTTGGTTTGCTTGATTCAAAAATTGGTACCCATGCTTGTGGGCTGAGAATTCTTTTAGCACCTTCAATATACAACATATCAGAAGTAATCAAAAATGCCTGCAAGATTGCGTTTTTGTCAAACTTGCTAACATCATAATCCACGATCAACGCTTCCGGTTTCTTAGGATCAGCAGAAACAGATCCACTTGTGGTGTCACGAGTGATGAGCAACATAGCAACCATGTTATTATAACGTAACAAGTCTCGTCTAACTTCATCACTTCCCCTCCATGGTAACAACGAAGCTTGGATGAATGGAGCATTCAATATGGTTTCAATTCTACAGCCATGTCCTTTACCATCCAAATCTGCAACTTCATAACAAAGGGACGTCATAATAGATTTGTGGAAATGGTCAGCTTGTACTTCTTTACCAAAATCGCCAAAAACAGTGGAAACTGGATGTAAAGTTAAGTTTTTACCAATGTGCTTGTTTTTAAACCCAGAATTGTTTAAAACAATTGGTGTATTCAATGCACCAGCAGCAACAACGTATTTCTTTGGACCGGTGATAGTGAACTTGACACCAGTGGCGACATCCTCACATAAAATACCAGAGGCAATGCCTTTCTTGTTGATGATTTGCAAAACTCTAACTTGCTGCATAAATTTGGAACCATTTGCTGCTGCATCCCTAAACCAATTATTAACAGAGCCCTGTTTAATACCATACTTACAACCCAAATGACAGAAACCACAAGGATGATGAGGATGACCACCCCTTTTATGGTCAATTGGCTTGCTCTTATAACCCAATTTCTTACCTCTCATTCGTAACAACATTGTTGGCCAAGGAA
>NW_003020056.1:2500-70933 GCF_000006335.3 Candida tropicalis MYA-3404 | reverse complement strand
CAAATTCAACACCATAGTCGTCATACCATTCTTTACGTACTTTAAATGGAGTTTTAAGACAAGCTGACCAATTGACAGTGGTACCACCACCAAAAGTGGAGCCTGCAAGAATAAACATTTGCTGGTTAGTAGTGGTCAAAGCACCACCTCCTTGGTACAATTCTTGGACCCCATCTTTGTCGTTAAAATTCAATTCTAAGTTACTAAAATATCTTCCCTTTTCCAAAACTAAAGTCTTGTAACCATCATTTGCTAATGTATGGGCTACTACACCAGCACCAGCACCAGATCCAATGATGATAACATCAATATCAGGCAAATACAATTCAGCACCATCAAATTTAGGCTTCTCTTCAAACAGGTACTTGAAAGGATCAATTTCCTGGGATTCATATGCCTTTTCACGTAAATCTCTTTCAGGGTAATGGATGGCTTTCAAATGCAAGTCACTAGCCAATCTAACGAATGTGCTTAACGTGAGCGAAGAAACCAATCTAAATAATCTTCTCTTTGCTGCAATAGGAGAGTCACGCCACGAAGCCAATAATCTTTCACGTTCTGGTAAACTCATTTCCCTGATTGGGGTTAAAGAATTGGTCAAAGTTGGAGCCAAAATTCTTGAATCTAAAGCAGTTGTCAAAATAATAAACAGATGAATTGCGTCAGTAGTATTTGCATTGATTATATCATAGATAGTTTCTCTAAATCCGGGGGTTTGTGATGGCTTAGTGAAAGTTTTCACATATTCCTCGTATTTATCCTCTGGGAAGTTTGGATCAATTACATTCCTGATCTCATCCACCGTAGTTTCATGAATAATTCCATCACATAATAATAACAAGGTATCAACATTCTTGTAATCAACTTTGTCTGGTAAAAAACTAGCCATTTTTAATTTTCGAGTCTAGCTAAAAAAAAAAAGATAAACAAAAAACAAAGAAAAAAAAAATCAGTCAAAAAAAAGGAAATTCAGTCCAGTACTCGATAGTTTATATATCAACTTGAGGCAATCAACAAATCCTATCAATTTATTCTAAATGTATTATACAAAAAGTATATATGGAATAAAAAATGAAAAAAAAAAAAATCAGGTCATAAAATTAGCTATATATCTTTACATGCCCATGAATAGTTTTGCCTCCCCCCGTTGTTCAAACACTTTAAAGTAAAGCATGTGGAAAACAATTTGACATCCGAAACACAGGCAAATAAAAATGCAAAATGTGGGGACTTTCGTTGTTGTTGAGCGTCTAAAATAATCTTGTGAAAAAAAAAAAAAATTAGCCGATTAAATATTAACTCCGTTACTGTTCATCGGAGGGGTATCATCCAAATCCAAAGGTATACCAAACTCATTCTTCAATATTAACACACTAGTACCTGATTGTTGACTAAGATAGCTGAGAATAGATTCTATCAGCTCATTAAAGAAATTGATAGCTTGTATCAACCTTTCCATTTCCTCGTCTTGCTTGTTCAGCTTCATTTCGCATTCTAGTTGGTTCAACTCTTCAGCAAGGTTGTTGCAATAACGAATCTGTGATTTGCGATCACTGTGAAAATTATCACGTTCTGAAACGGAGTTTTGTAACTCTTCTAATAACTTATCCTTTTCTGCTTTAAGTTTGACAATGGATTGTCTAAGCAGATCATGCTGTTGCAATTTCTTCTTATGCTCTATATACTGAAATGACCAGAACAAATTCGTCGTCCCACACTTTTCTTGTTCAACCAATCCTTCATTAACAAGAATTGTAACCAACTCTTTGATTTGCATTGGTGGAATCTTGCATGCTTTACTTGCCTTTTGTTCGATCTCTTTTATCGTGTAGAATGAATGAGTATTTTGAAACCATGCTAAAAGAGTAGAAAGCTTCTCTTCTTGACTAGGACCCTTCTTTGGTGGCATTGGTTAAAGTAACTGTTGCAAAATGCACAAGATACAATAAAAGAGAAAAACAGTTCAATCTCGAATTTTATAGAAAAAATACCGCTGTCCAGCAAAACAGACTAAAATGATAGCAAAAAATTGCACAGCAAGATATCATAAACCATAGATCATATATTACATCATTATATATATACAGGATACCAGAAATATGCATTACTAAGCCTTGCGATTCAGTTGGTATTTTGCAAGGGCATATTTTCTTGCTCTCCATGCTGGAACTTCAAATAAATAATCAACTGCTTCCAAAGGAACTTCTTTTGTTTCAGGATAGAAAAGGAAAATAATAACTGGAAAAACAATCATACATGTTGCGAAAATAAAATACAATTTGAAACCAAGAGCATCCATAGCTTGGCCAGAAAAACGACCCATTATGAATGCCCAAAACCAATTCGACATGGCATTAATAGCCTGTGTCACTGTTCTAATTTCCTGACTAAATATCTCAGAATTAATAACCCAAGGAGTACCATTCCAACTCAGACCATAAAATAATGTCCAAATATACAACAACGCCTGCGCTGCTCTTCCACCAGCATCATTTTTTGTTGTACCAGAAGCAATTCGGGCAGCGGGATCAGCTATTTTGATGTAAGCACCAATGTACCACATACAAATGGAGCAGGGGATGGAGAAGTAGATCAATGCCGTTCTTCGACCTAATCGATCAACTATTACAGATATCCAAATTAATGCAGCAACTGCTTTCAATATCCCAAAAACCCCAGTTGACAATAATCCCGATTTTGAACCAGCAATACCAAAGGATGCAAAAATCTTGGGGGAATAGTATGTAATTGCATTAATACCAAAGCCGTTTTGCATAAGGAACAAAGACGTAGATAACACTAATCTTATGAGTAACTTTTTTGACAGAATTATTTTTCTTATAGGAGCAAAGAACCCATCTCCTGGCAACTTCAGTTTTCTATCTTCTATATCTTTGACGATGGTATCCATTTCAAATATCGAATAAGGATGATCTAACGGTAATGCCCTTAAAGTGGAGAGACTTGTTCTTGCTTCCTCGATCTTTCCTTTTTGGACCAAGAACCTCGGCGATTCTGGTATTAAAAAGCATCCGATAAAAAATAATCCAGAAGGTATTAGCTGGATTGCAAACGGAATTAACCATTGTTTTCTTGATGATTCCATATTTTGGAGAACTCCATAGTTGATCCAATACCCTACAATACCTCCAACTTGCCAGGACATTTCCCATGCTCCAACCAATTTCCCTCTGATTTTTGCAGGAGAACATTCACTGATATAGATAGGTGCCAACCCAGAACAGCCACCAACTCCTAATCCTGTAATGACTCTACCAGCGTATATGGCTCCCAAACCTGTTGAATGTTTCGATTCAAGAGAAATTCCGGCACCAAAGACCAATAAGAATGCAGATAAAATTAACCCCAACTTCCTACCCCAAATTTCACCAATAGGATAAAAGAATAATGCTCCAAAGAAAGCACCTGCTTGGAATACCGATACAACATTTGATTCTATGCTTGTCTTTTTAGATGATGACATCAGGGCCATGTCAAATTCATTTTGAAAAGAAGCCAACGAGACTGTACCACCAATGAACCCTGAATCATATCCAATGATCACAGCCGCAAATGATGCAGTGGCAGCAACAACTACCATTCTCCAGTTGTAAATCTCTCGTGGAATGGAAACACTTTCATTGCTGAAGGATTCCTCGAACTCAGAAACTTCTTTCGGTTATTTCTTTTCTTAGTATCCAGAGGAGATATCGTCGAAACCTTTCAGTTCTGAAAGCATGATTGGAAAAGTTGCATTTTGTAGATTCACAACAAATGGGGGGATACTCTAATCAAGGAAACTATTAAAGGAAAGAAGAATGAACAAAAGAAAAAGGGAAAATAAAAAATTTCAAATATGAATTTATTACAGGAAGGTGTTGGAATTGTCCTGAGGTTTATTGGATTATTCCGGAACAGGCCAAAAATAATACATAAAAAAAAAAATTGTGAAAAAACACAAGAGTGGGGTGAACGGAAGTACAAAATTGAATATAAATGAGTCAGAAATAGCCACCTCAGAAAGAAAGAACGACAGCAACAAGTAGACCGTTAATACAACAGTTCATTGACAATACTATCAATCTCTCATCAAACCTATTGTAAACATGATTGTTGAATCAGTTTACGACTCCTGAATTATCCACCAAGTGTGTCAAAGCTATCACCTTAAATAATATGTCAAAACATGAGCACAATACAGGTGATGTAATAAAATATTTGCAACGGTTTGAGACGAAGACATGAACAATACAGTAATTTCTGGTTCAGTAATTGTATATAAATTATAATATCAGGGTCTTTGATAGATTTAGCTCATCATCTTGACGATACCAAGTATAATCTATGTGATGCTAAATGAACTCGAGAAGTGTACATTGTGCTCTATTTTTTTTTTTCTGTTGTTTTTCCATCAGCCCTTTGTGTATTTGCTCTTCTTCGGAATAATTTTGTGTTCCTGATTTATTTTTTTTATTTCTTTTTGCCAAGAATTTGGCAAGAAATCGTTTACAATCACAAAGTTGCGAAGTTTGCGAGAGAAACGTAAATGCCTTGCTTTATTTTTTTTTTTTTCTTTTTACAGTACGACAAAGAAAAACAAGCCTGTATTCATGACGAGTATACGTGCATCATTGAATGAGACCCTACAATAGCTGATTTTACCGGTTGATGAGATTGTCGCTGAAATATTGTCATGAACAGAATGGCATGGATTTACAAAGCAAAGAGACAATACAATCGCCCATAGAATTTTATAGTCAAATTTGATCATCTATTTGTGATGTGAGTTGTAATTCCTAGATACTCTTAGAGTAGCAGTCGTAAACAACCTCTGAACAGGACATATTGTCACTTTCGAAAAACGCGTTTTGTTGAAGTATTGCTCATTACGCTCTTTGGATTGGTCAATAAAGATATATCTACACAAAACGATGACTTGGTTTATGCGCTTCATTCAATATATGCGTGCCTCAAAATTAATTGAGCAATATTTGAAGGTACCTAATTCGGTATTCGGAAAACACCTCTTTGTCTTGAATTATAACTAGCTAAAATGAAATATAAATAGACAGACCTTCCCTCTCATCTAATGAATACTACATTGGGGACGCTCTACAGCAAAACGAACAACTATACATATATAAATATTCCTCAATCAGATCATGAAATCCAATTATGTTCTCTTCGTGACGTTTTACTTGGTGGCCTGTATATCTGCCATGTCAATGGCTTTTGAAAAATATGGAGATTACATGGGATTCTACACTTGTAACAGGCAAATTAAAACATCCGTGACATTTTGCGGAAAGTCATCGAATTACTATTGTTTGTGTACCAATAAAAACTCGTTGGCTACCTACGCTGGTTGTCTAACACATAACCATAGGAACTCCACAAAACAGTTGGAAAAACTTGTTTCCTTCTGCAAGAGATATGGTGGTGTTGATGTTGAAGAGCATTGGTTTGACAATGCTTACCAGAACTTTGTTGAAAATTCGAAAACTGCCCTGGAGATTTCCAATTTTACCAAATCAGTTCCTCTAACTGTTCCATTTAAATTTGAAGATAGTCAATTAGATCTTTTTGCCAAAGCGTATAAACAATACTTGAATAACTATGATGATTCCGTTTATTATGGTGGATCACTACTTGCTTATTGGCTACTAATCATGATACTTTATGGGGTTGTTCATTGGACAAAGTATCTATTCCCTGGTTTTGCCAGCAAACTTACTTGTACACCAGTCAATATTTGGAGGAGATACATTTCGATGCCTGCTACATTCAGAAGAAAGAAGTGCCAAGAACAAAGATTGTTAATGTTCTTTGATTTCTTGGTTCCTTCTAGACTTGAAACTATTGTCATTGCCTTGTTTTATGGTCTTACTATTCTTGTCAATGCCATTAGAACTGGATACGTAGAAAATGATCCATTCCTTGGTGATCGTTATGAAGCAAAATTGAGATATGTTGCTGATAGAACAGGGATAATTCCAACCGTTATGATGCCACTCATTTTTCTTTTTGGTGGTCGAAACAACTTCTTTCAATGGCTAACTGGGATGAACTATAATGTATTCATGACTTACCACCGCCATGTTGCTAGAGTTATGTTTGCACTTGTTGTTATTCATGCTGCTTGTTATAGTGTAATTTTTGTCAAAGTGAGAGAAGATTACTCTGGGAACATGAAGGCAACATATATGATATGGGGGACCATTGCAACAGTCGCGGGAGGAATGATCTTGTTTCTGGGAATGCTCTACATCAGAAGACGCTGGTATGAAATGTTTTTGTTTGTTCATATAGTGCTTGCAGCAATTTATATTGCAGGTACTTGGTTGCATGTGGCAGATTATGGATATCTTTGCTTTGTCTATCCAGCAATAGCAGTATGGTGTTTTGATAGAGTTGTTAGAATCGGTAGATTAATTTCATTTGGGTTCCCACAGGCAGATATTGAATTATTGCAAAATAATACATTAAAGATAATTATCCCGAAACCAAACTACTGGAAAGCTATTCCAGGTGGCCATGGGTTTATTCACTTTATCAAACCAAGTTGTTTCTGGCAATCGCACCCATTTACTTTTGTTGAATCACCTAATGGTCAAAATATTGTCTTATATTGCAAAGTTAAAGGTGGTGTGACCCATAGTCTTCACCGCATGTTGATTAATATGCCGGGAAGAAGTTCAAAGTCAAGAGTTACTCTAGAAGGACCATATGGCGAGTCGACCCCTGCAAAATATGCAGACACTGCTGTGTTTATAGCTGGTGGTAATGGTATCCCTGGTATATACTCTGAAGTCACAGATATTGCAAAAGGATTGCTGCTGGAATCAAAGAAAGTGATAAAGTTAATTTGGGTTGTTAAAGACTATACATCTATGACGTGGTTTTTAAACAAGTTGGAACACTTGAATGAATTAAACATTCAAACTACTATTTATATTACTAGAAAAAAAGTTACTAACTTCGAAAGTGATAAAAAAGTCGAAACTTCCACAGATGACGAGACAGAATCCATAAAGTCGATTCTTCCTAATATACTGTTTAAGGAAGGTAGACCCATGATTGGTGATATTGTTTCCAACGAAATTCATGAATCCATTGGCTCTGTGGCATTTGTCGCTTGTGGCCATCCGGCTATGGTTGATGAAATTCGTTATTTTGCTTGTCAAAACATAGGAAATCCAGAAAACAAGAGAGTTGATTTCTATGAGCAACTACAAGTCTGGGCTTAGTGTATCACTGTGTATATAATAAACCGTTATAATTTCTGTATATATATTAGGAGTAGAGTTGCCCTGTTTTATCGAGCAAGCGGAAAATAATCAACGCTCCTTGTAAGAGACTTGCTTCCCCTCCCTTGTCTGTTTGACCTTTCTCTTGCTCTTCCGCAGTCTTTGAAGACGGAAATAGAAAGGCACTAACTATCAAATGTTTCCCCCGTACCCTTTTTTTTGTGTATCTTTCCTCTCTAGTTGATATTAATTTGTTATGATGAAACCCTGAGTGGTTCTAGGTATATAATGATGGGGTTATGTTCCATTCCAGGGTTGGACAAACATTCTCGGTTCTTCTTCTTGGTGACAGTGGCATAACAATTGTTGCATATAGTATGGTTCAATTTATGTTTTTGCTCCTACTCCTATCTGAGCTAGTGTTTGCGTCTTTTGGTGCACCATTTAGATTCTACAAAGACGCAAAGAAGTTCTATGGATGTAAAGCTCAAATTTCATCAGAAGCTTTATTTTGCCCTAAGCCCAACAGCTATAGGTGCTATTGTTCCAATAAGAATTATTTGGCCACGGTTGCTGGATGTCTCAATGAGGTTGGTCCATCTGAAGATGCCATAAATGGTTTTATTTTATATTGCAATGATAAAGGATTCAATTTATCGGACATTTGGTTCAATAATTCTCTAAGAACATACAAGAAAAAGGCAAAATCTGCATCTGAGATTAAGAATTTTCGCCGAACTTCAGTGATACATGTTCCCTTGATATTGAATGGTTCAGAATTACAAAACTATCAAAATACCTATAATCTTTACTATTCTAACTTTGATAATTCTGTTTACTATGGGGGTATTTGTGTATGCTACTGGCTAGTGGTTTTGTTGATTGCAGGAATTATTCATTGGATAAAGAAACTATTCCCCAACGTAGTCAAGCACTGGACAGACCTTGTGACTAATACTTGGAGACGATACATTACTTCTCCAGCAATGTTCCGAAGAAAGAGGAACGAACAACAAAGTGTTTTTAATGTCGCTTCCTATTTGGTTCCATCAAGAGCAGAGTCTGCGGTTATCTTGTGTTTTTATGCGGTGGTAAGTGTTGTGCATATTTACAAGTCAGGTTCAGTTGCAAATGAAAGAAAGTACAATAGTCAGTGGTTATCTCGCTTGCGTATTGTGTCCGATCGGGCGGCTATAGTCTCTATTATATTGATGCCCTTGATGATATTATTTGCCGGTAGGAATAATTTTCTTCAGTGGTTGGTAGGATTGAAGTACAGTACATTTGTCGCATATCATAGACATTTAGCAAGGGTAATTTTTGGGTTAATTTTGACTCATGGGGTTGGGTTTTCCATACTTTTTGGAAAATTCTACAGTAGTGTAATGCGAGAACCCTATATTAGATGGGGTGTTGGTGCAATGGTAGCAGGTGGGATCATCATGGTACAATCATTGTTGTATTTGCGGAGAAGATGGTACGAAATTTTCTTGATTGGCCACATTATTTTGGCAATGATTTGGACAATTGGTACATTATTTCATGTCAGAGCCAGAGGATATGTATTTTTTGTGATTCCTAGTATTGCAATATGGGCGGCTGACAGGACTATTAGACTTGGTAGATTGGTTTCGTTTGGTCTTCCTGTTGCCGATGTTGCATTGCTTTCTGACGATACAATTCGTGTCTCTGTTTCTAAACCAAATCACTGGACAGCAGCACCTGGTGGACATGCCTTTGTTCAGTTTTTGCGACCAACAATCTTTTGGCAATCGCATCCATTTACATTTATTGAGACACCGGATGGTAATAGTATTGTTTTTTATTGTAAAATAAAACGTGGCATTACATCAGGATTACATCAATTCTTGGATGAGATACCAGACAAAAGTGCTAAAATAAGGATTGCAGTAGAGGGTCCGTATGGAGGGGAAACTAATGCTAAAAATTCCGATACTGCTGTTTTCATCGCTGCAGGCAATGGGATCCCTGGATTGTATTCGGAAATTACTAGTATTGATTCGCAACAAAATCAGAAATTAAAACTAGTATGGGTGGTTAGAGAATGGAAAAATCTCATTTGGTTTTATGACGAATTGCTCCAATTAAAGAAAACCAAAATTGATACAACAATATATGTGACTAAGCCATGGGTTGAAAATCCACAATTTGTTGAGATTGATACGGAAAGATTGGTACAAGAAATCAAACTGAAACTTTGTCACATTAGTTTTAAACATGGCCGACCTATTTTAAAAAATTTGATTCGTCAAGAAGTGGAAGGTTCACATGGGTCCATATCATTTGTTGCATGTTGTAATCCTTCGATGGTTGATGAGATCCGCTACAATGTATGTCAGCACATTGACAATCCCCAAAAGAAGAGAGTTGATTTTTATGAGCAGATACAAATTTGGGCGTAAGGCAGTGCATATTACCGGTTGTTATTTGATTGGGACTAATTCTCCGCCCTCTACTAAAACTCTATATTATATATAAACAGACAATAAAAGGTCAAACTTGATATTGATGAAGCTATACAGTGGATAAGCTTTTATAGAACTTGATCACTTTAGGATGAGCATGAATTTTGTTTGGGTTAAAATTTAGAATCTGAAGACCATCTCTTGACACCGCCCTGGAAAGAGCTACATAAGCTTGACCAGCAGCAAAGATTTTTTTGAAATCAACAATAACATATGACAATGATTGACCTTGAGATTTGTGGATACTCAATGACCAACTTAAATTCAATGGTAATTGAATTCTTTTGGCAAGAATACTCTCGGTTTCAACATCCTCGGTACTCCAACTCTCAACATCCACTATAACTGTTTGTGTGGTACCTTGCATGGTAATGAATTTCACTACGGGCAACTTCAGAAATAAAGAATCGTCCTTCATCTTGCTCATGTGTTTCCTCTTCCTCTCATCAGCACCATTACTACTACTCAATTGCTTGGTAGTCATAAACTCCAGAAAGACAGAATCACCTTCAGATAACGTAGCTCTGTCGACAAATCCAACAACCTTACCAAGACTTCCGTTAACAAGTTGAGCATTTATATTCTTGATTAGCATCACCTGTGCGCCTACTTTTAATTGCAAGACCTGCGGAGCTAAAAAATTCGAAACCATTTGCTCCAAAATCTTTGGCGGTAGGGTCCCACTATCCTTCGCCTTGTAAATGACCTCTTCGGCATCAATCTTGGCAAGTTTCTTTCTATTGGCATTGTCTACTTCATAACGAGTGGCATAGAGTTCTGAAGGTACAAATCCTTCAGGACACTTCAATGGTCTTTCTAATTGCTGGAATCTTACAATGGACTCCTTGTTGATCATTCCATCCCTCATTTCATTCAACATGTTAATAAATGTAGAATCACCCTTTTGTCGAAACACTTCCTTCAATGTAATTGTTTGTGTGATGGCTTCTGACCAGGCTCCACACTCAAATGCAAAATGGATTTCCTCACTTTCTGATTCGTGACTCTTCACCACTGGTGGCAATTGATAGAAATCTCCACACGCGACTAACTGAATTCCTCCAAACGGCGCATTACTCTTGCGTATCTTCTTAGCTAGTTCATTCATCTTGTCCAAGAGATTGCCATCAACCATGGAAATTTCATCAATAACTAGTACCTTTGTCTCTTGCCATCTCTTGAAAGCTGTCTTGTTTCTTCTTACTTTCTTGTATAAAGAATCCACTGAACCCTGACCTAACCCAATGCCGGCAAAACTGTGTAACGTGATACCACCGATATTACATGCAGCTAAACCAGTGGACGCAGTCACAGCAATCCCACGAGATCGTTTCGAACGTAGCGACTTGATAATACTTCTTAATAAAACAGATTTACCAGTACCTGCAGGACCGGTGAAAAACAACGAAACACCCTGCAATACTTGTTTCAAAACATATTCTTGTTCATGGGAAAGTATGATTGGTTTCACGTTCTTTGCGTCAACCTGTAATTGTTTCTGTTGCTTTTCTTGTGTATCCGGCGGTTTTAACTGCTTAGACAAATGCTGTGTTGCCAATACAATTGTATGTGAAGCTGAATCTTGACCCATATTGCCTCTCTTTTGATCAGTGACACTAGTAGTGGAATAAAATCTTTGGAATTGAGTTGGAACACGAAATGGATTCCTCACTTGTGAGATTGATGGTGGTGGGGGTGGCAGCGGGGATTTTGTTAATGGTGAAGAGCATCCCACATTAGGTTTCATTATGTCTACCCCTGTATCTGATTCTTGCATCATAGGAGTAGCGCCTTGTGATGCAGTTTGGATATATGTACATGTCTTGAGTTTCTTTGTAACTTGAGTCGGTGTTCCCGACAGACTACTTCGTGTGCTGTCCCTCCTGCTATATCTTCGAGTATTCATTCTCATCTTTGGGGTTGATGCAGTTCGTTGTGGACAAGTACTTTCTGCTGCCTCCATCGCTGCGATAAAATCATCATCTATATCACTCGATTCAAACGTAGACGATAGTAGGTCTTCTTTAATAGGAGAAACATCTTTGGGTTTCTCTAAGCGAGGCGTGGAACATACCACACCTTGGTGTGGCAGAAATATTCTTTTCTGAGACCCGTGAAGATGTGAATCTTCACTCAATACAATCTTCGAATCTCTCGTCTCACTATCAGTAAATGGATCTTCATTATCCAAAATTCGTAAAAAAGTCAGATCTAACCCGTTATCTGTCATAATCTTTGGACCTGCAGAAACACGCGTCAGATTGATCCTGAAGTTAAATCCTAGTTTATAAAATCCAATATGTGAAGTTGAAATATGTTTCTTCAACAAGCGGGTGCTCTTTTTCTTGGGGACAATTCTTGTTATTGGTATTATCGAGATTCGTGATTTAAGCATATAGGGCAGTATTCGTGTTCTTCAAATACTTTCCAAAATAATTCATATAATAAGGTTTATTCCCAATGTCTTTTAATCAATTTGCGTGTAAATTTTGAGTATCCTCTTATCGGTTCCAACGCTCCCAAACGTTGCTATTGTAGTTGATTGGCTCTGTACGGTTCGATGAATCTCTTCAATTGGTTTCTTTTGGTTTTTTTTTTTTTTTTTTTTTTCTTTTCTTTTGTCTGCTGTTGCCATTTCGCGTTTGACTCTTGATTTCAAATGTAATTTTTTTTATCTGCTGTTTTTGATGTTTTCTTTTATTATTTGCATTAAAATCCGACACACCTACAAAAAAACAGACTACATATACCCGTAAACCCTTATCGGTGTTGGTTAGCTCCAATGGCCCAACCCAACCCGGAAACAAACAAATTAGAAATCTTTTCACTGGCATTATTTGTTGTCTTGCTTGCATCGTTGATAATATCGTTCGCAATATTACCAATATTTTCCAAATGTTTGGTAGAATAAACAGCACGCGTATTTTCAGCAGCAAACTGTTGTTTCACCTTGTCAATATCATTTTCTAAACTGACTCTTTGTATTTTATCATTTAATGATTGCCATTGATTAATAACAATCTTGCTGTTCTCCCCTAACGATAGAGTTGCAATAGTTAATGATAAAATTTCTCGTTGTTTAGTCAACACTTCCAAATCAATAGTCTTTTCAGGTTCATCAAACCATTCGGGTGATATATACTTTCCAACTTGATAAAAGGTTAGCCAAAGTTCATCAATTCTTCTATCATTCGGTTTGTCTTCAAAGAACTTAAACAACTCAATACTCTGTGTGTATGCATAGTTAAAATTATTGTCAATCAACGCACTTTCGATACAAGCTGTTTTAAGCTTCTTGAAATAGAAATTGTTTTCACCATCGCCATCTTCACCAAAGAATATTAACAAGTCATTCAAAATGCGGTACAATTTCTCAAAAGCCAAATATGACTTCGGATTCTGCTCTAAAACGATAGTTATGAGATTCATCACATTATTGTCCGCAAAACTATTTATTAATGCATATGGAGTAAGTGGTTTATTGCGGTCAGCATCACTACTAACAATAACAATTTTAAAGTTCTTCAATGCATGCATCGCCTTGAATAGATGTTTGAATTTAACAATTTGTTGTCGGCTCAGCTCTTCCAAGTCTTTTTTCAAAACTAACTTGTCAAACAAGTTTAAACATTGGTGTGCATTATATAGTAACCCAGATTTTTCATTCAAGTTAACTGCATGATTCAAGCTTGCCCAAAACTTTTCTTCGACAAGTGAATAGAACTGATTCGTAGAAATAGGCAACAACGAGTCATTGAAAAACAATTCATCCGCCACATCAAACAAATTTGCAAACAACAACCTTTCAATAATAATAGACGACACTTGACCATTCGTATTTTCTTCGGAGACAAAGCTGCTCTTGAATAAGTCCACTGATCTCATCAACTGTTGCCAATTGGAGTGATTAATATTACTGGTGATTCTTAAAATTTCTCTTTCAAGATCTATTGAAGATGGATCATAATTGAATTGGAGGTACTTCTTGAGAGTCAATTTGTTAATTGGAAACAACTTCTGACATGTTTCTATCGCATGTTTCAATTCAGGAATACATTCACTATGAAATAAAGCTGATAGTGGGTTGGATGGTGTGTTAAACTCATTAAATGAGGCACAATCCATGGGAATGTTTCCATAGTCAATATCCTGGGATCCTGGTGCTAATGTTTTGGAGCTACCTCTTAATAATGACAACGTGTCGTGTATAACTTCGTAACTTTTCATAATGTCGACCGACGAAACCACATCGGTATCCTCTTTAAAACTAAAATAATAGCAAGCCGCCAAATAGGTCTCAATGATTACTTTAAATTCTTCCAACTCAAAATGACGATTTAAAGAACTGATACATGATGACCAGACGGAATATTTGGTAACTGGGGACGTTTTGTTACTGCCCTTGGTGACAGTAGCTCCCATATCGCTATAAAATAGCCATTCATTCAACGGACGGAAATCATTGTTGTGGTACATAATTATAGGTATGATGACATTTGCAATCCATTGTTCAATATTGGAAACTTTTCCAGCAGATAATGGTGTGATCAACATCTCAAACTTGTTTTTTAGCGTTTCTCCAGCGCTTAAATATTCCTGTAAGGTAGCTCCATTGTAAACTTGTCCATAATGGTCATAGTAGTACTTATATGGTGAAATCACTCCCGCAAACCACGATTGAAAAGCATCTGAAGATACTCTCTCATACAATGGCATAATATCGTTCACGTTGTCAAAGTATTTGGACAATTGTATTGTCTTTGCTTGTATGAATGATAAAAGAAGATCGTCTGGAGTGGATCCAAACTTTAATCCACCAATATATGAGCTTTGTACATTGGTGTCAACCATTAAATCTTGAGCAGTAGCAAGAAGTGATGACTCGTTTTCAATCTGAGTTGGTAAACCAAAAGCAAACTCTTCAACATCAAAAGAATCTGTTTCGTCAGTTTTAGTAATATTTGACGGATCAATCAATAGATTTGCCAATTTAGTCAATTCCTCTAATTCAAGATTCAACGGGTATGTGTGTACTAGTATAGCATTCAATAAATTGTTTTTAGTTGTAAAAGTGAACTCATTTGTATCGGATGACAAAACCTTTGCATTCAATAATCGAAGAAATGCTTGGAGTTTATCTATATCAGTACTTGAAGACACTAATTGAATTGTATACACATATAACTTTGCGTCTATAGTTTTATCTATCAGACTCATGTTTGCTGGTACTTGATCTAATGGTTGCTGTTGTGTCTTCTTTTTTTTGGTTGTTGTTCTTTTCAGATCGTTTTCCAACCAACTCACCTGGAAAAGGAAATTAAGAAAAAAAAAAAGAAAAAATAAAAAATAAAAACTTAAGGAAGAGAAACAAAAAATCAGACGGGATTTCTTGATAAAACAATAAACACCAACTCTGTGTTTATCATTTAGAATGTCTACTACAGCTCGAAATAGGACATCGACTTTTACCGATCCAGCAAAGCATGTTAACATACGACAACAAAAATTAGTTGATGAAACTATAAAGAATCATTTGAAGTATCATGATATTAAATTTTTTGAGTACCTGAAAGCACGACAAGAATTGTTACAACAAAACAACACCATTCAGCTGTTGTTACGTGAAACTAATAATGTGTCTCAGAAGAAAGATGAGGTTTCAGAAAAGGAGTTAGTTGAAGAAAAGAAAGACAATTCTGAAACTCAAACTGACGAACAAGATCAAGAAATGAAGGATGTCGAGCCCAAGTCGCAGGACGATCTGAAAGAGCAAAAAGCCAAGTTGAACGAAGAAATGATTAAGTTGGACAAGTTGAGATTCGAAGTGGAAAAAAAACAAGTTTTCTTTAATCTATACATTCAGGATTTAAAGAATACATTAGCAATTGAGTCGCAAAAATGCAAAGATGACTACAAGACTCCTGAATTGGTTGATATTGGTAACCGATTACATACATTAATTGAACATGAATCACAGTTAAGATCGGAGATTGACAATATCAAAAATGTTCAAAAGCCAATGTTGGATAAAATCACAAATTTGGTTAGTAATTTCAACACTAATATTGTTAGCTCCACTGCAAGAATAATACACCCAGCATTGTTGCGAAATAAGGAAGAGGACTTGGAAAATAGTGTTCAAGTAAATTACAACCATGCGGTGTTTTCCAAACTGGATGTTCAGCAAATGTTTGCTGACTTGGATGGTAGAATAACGGAACAAGTTGATGATATTTTGGATACCAACAATAGAATATTCGACAAATTTGATGAACATAATGGTGAGGGCACTGACACCGAATCATCAAACTTGCTTTACAAAATTGCTCGCTCTACGTTACATGATATCACAACAAGTACAGATTTAGATGCATATGATCAATTAATCGACAGAGCATTGAAAGGTATTGCATCTTCATTCAAAGAAAATGATGAAATCAAATCGAAGTGGGGTGTCCATGCACGTAAGGTCGAGAAAATAAAGCTGATTATTCAAGAGCAAGATGCTGATGGCGATCTTGAGATGGTATAGTATCCTGCTATACTGTAAATGTAGGTATATATTCAATTCGTTATCTATTGCACGGGACTTATTAAAATTACTGAATCGCCTCTAACAAAGACCATATCTGTTTTCTTCACTATTGGGTCCTTGATCTTGCTATTTTCATCCAATGAGTATATAAATTCTTGGGCATCACTCAAGACCATATTACAATGACTATCATAACCTTGCAATTTACCTTTTAACTCTCTAGCACCTCTTAACTTTACTAATACGTATTCATCTAATTGGAAACGAATTAAATCTAACGGTTGTTGGTCTTCTCGTTGTTCTGGTTGTATTGTAGACATCTTAATTGTAGGATCTATATAGGATGTTCCGTCAATAGTAATTCGCTGGTTAACAAGTCCTCATTTTTTTTTTCTTCTCTCTGTCTTTCCTTCTCGTTGTTGTTGAAGGATTTCTTTCTTTCTTACAAAGAAACTAAAAAAAAAAATGAAAACGAAAATGAGAAGAAAATGAGAATGAAAAAAAGAAAAAAAAAAAAATTTTCTTTGGGATTGAAAACTTGTATAGTAACCATCCGTTAACAACAAACCATGAGCTTTCACATAGCTATTAGAAATTTGCTGAGTAGTTCTTGTAAACTAGCTAGAGCCAAGCCATTGCAATTTACCAACTTGAAAACTATTAAATTAAGAGAGCCTGTTGTTCCAAGAGTTGCCAATTTTGAAGTTTCACCAGATCATCCATTATGGCAATTTTTCCCTGAAGGAAACAAAACTACCTCACCAATCAGAGAATCCGAAGAGTTGGATTTGGATTCAAGAGAATGGACTTCTGCTGAATTGCGTCAAAAATCTTTTGAAGATTTGCACCGAATCTGGTATTTGGCGTTGAAAGAAAGAAATATTTTGGCCCGTGAAGTCAGATTAGGGGAATCATTGGGTATGGGAGATTTTAGACAACACAATACTGTGGATAGAAAATTAATTAGAACTCAAAAGAAAATCAAGCAAGTTTTGGTGGAAAGACAGGTCGCAGTTGAAAGAGCACAAGCTAGTATGCAAAACGAGATTAATGAGTACTTGGAAGAGTTTAGAGACAGATTCATCAACTGTGAAGCTAATGAGATTGATGAATATCATGAAAAATTGGTCAGATTACAATATGCTATCTTTGGTATTAGTCCAGAATTATCCGTGGAATTGTTGGAGGAAGAAGATGGAATTGATATTAATTTTATTAAAGGTGTTACATATGTTGCCCACTTGAAATTGGACAGATATAAGAAATTGAATCCAGATGTCAAGATAAATTCAGAAAACATGATTGAAGATTTTGCATTTTTTGTTAAGGATACTCCCGAAGCTTTGAAAGATGTCATGGAAATCAGATCATTGGGTGAATCTCGTGAGTTATACAAGAGTGAGGTTATTCCATTCTTGAGACAAGCTATTGAAAATCACCTTAAACAAAATGAGTAAATAAGTTTAAATGCGATCATAGAATAGTTATTATTATTACTGTAAATAGGAATGCAAATAGTGTTTTAATTATAAATATTGGGCTGTTTGTGCACGTATATGTATATTACTCTATTTAGTTTATTTAAGGAAGGTTGAAATCTTGGTAAGACCTATCGCAGAAACTTGATCTTTTTGAATATCTGGGCCCAATCCTGCTCCGATAACGGTCTTCAAACCAGATTGGAAATATTCAAGTATGGCAGGTGGAATATTAGGATAATCAAAGTTGCTCTGTCTTTTGGTGTGTTGACATCCAGATACAGGTGCATTACCAGATAACCTAGCCATGATCCAAGTTAAAGCAGCGGGCGCACCTACAATAGTTTCGGTGAGATGACCATTAGAAGCGTCCTCGGCAAATTCAAGAGAAGAAATACCCGCATCACACCAGTTTTGATACGTTTTCTTTGCATTGACAATTGGTACAATCTGATCAACTGTTCCATGATATATAAAAGCTGGTATCTTTGGTATCTCAGTAAAGTACACCAATCCGTTCCCTTCAACAATGTCTCTGATACCAGGTTTATCCAAAATCGACCACCCACTTTTGAATATTCTCGCAACCCCCACAAAGAACTGAGTCCCCACAAAATTAAGAATTGAATCAAAAAGGCAGAAATCATCAAATTGGTTAATCTTGAACTTGAGTAAAATGTTAGCATCTGCTGCCAACGTACTCTTCAACAAACTGTACTCATTGCTGATTCCACCTAAAGCATTTGCAACAATACCAGCAAATACAGTTCCATCAGTAGCTTCTGCTGTTGCAGTAATGTTGGTGACAAATCCTCCTAGCGCTACACCAATTAAGTTATTATTCAACTCAGGTGCATACTTTGGTTGTAAAGCAGCTGCCCATCCGGAAGCTAATGAACCTCCGGAGTACCCCCACATTACCACTTTGGCATTTTCATCAATACTAGTCAAGTTTCCTGATTTTAAAGCAGCTCTAATGGAATTCAATGTAGCTTGTCCGGATTGACGACCCACTGTGAAGGTCAGCTTTGGACCTTCGTAATCTGGCACCACAACATAGTATCCTTGGTCAATCAACACTGAGATAAATGGCATTTCTGCCTGAGTTGCAAACGTTGAAATGTCAGAACCATACTGAATTGCATAGGAAGGAGCACAGTCAAATTTGGCAGAATCTTCGTATGCTTGATAGGAAACAACTTTAGATGAATCGGCATTAAATGGTTGAAGAACGGTTGTAACCAAAACATTTGGATTACCAAAAGAATCTTCTGATCTGACTAAAAGCTGCCAGGAGTTCTGAACCTTAGACGGGAAGAATGCCCCAGTGATTGGCTTGGGAGTGGATCTATGTTGCAAGATATCTCCTACTTTGGCATTTTCATAACCAGCAGGAGCATTGTAAAAAAGATCATTGGATGGCTTTGCGGGGAACAAAATTCCACAATACGTTGAAGTAATAAAAGCAAGTATCAAGTAGATAATTTTCATCTCTGAAGTATTTGGTTAAGTTAAAAAAAACGAATAAATTCTAAAGATTCTTGGGGAGTTTTCTGTTAGTATTTATACATTACCTCTGTTTCGTTTAGGCCAACAACTCAACTTAGTGGATACCATGCATGAATTGCGATATTTTTCCACCAACATTACCATCGATTCCTCCCCAAATCCCGCCTCAATAAGATCTACCTTTATTTTGCAATTTTTGTGGTGAAATAAAAAATTGTAAAGTATTCATTCCTTCGACATTATGCAGAACTATTTTGTGTTGAGAGCCATATAACATTGTGAATAACAATATTCTTTTTGGCAGGTTGTAGGTTGGTGTCGCTGGTTTTTGCGGGGAGAAAGCAGTTAACCAAACAAACTTTTAGTATTCCAGACAGCTTTTATTATTATTATTCGTGTTTATCTTCATTAAATTGGAGTAATTTCAAAATAGTAAACTATTACAAATCATTAAACAATGGACGTATGATACAAGTGTTTGAGTGGGGTTGTCTATAGCGTGGAATTTCGGTATGTGTGCTATTATTATAATTGCAAAATAAAATTAACACCTTTCCGTATGTGTATTTACAAAACAAAGAGCCAAGAATATGGTAGTATAATTGGGGAGTTTCTTTTTATTTTAAATTTTGCATCTTCTACAGAATGGTTGCGTCAGTACATACAACTGATCGTTTTATGTTTATTTTTTTTTTTTTTTTAATTTTGAGTTCGGTGTTTTTATTTCAACGCATAGACATTGCTTCTGGAATTTGATCACAATTTCTGGTAGTCCGAAACGATCTGCAATCCAAATTCATTCTATATGCACTTCATCTCAAACAAATAAAGAAACATTTCTCCAAGTGTACTGACTTTAAATATGATCAATAGTGAAAAATGTTCGACGAGAAATAATCCACAGCAAAAAAAAATAGAAAACAGACTTTACGAATTGCATCCAATACCCATATTTTACAGAAAAATGAAATGGAAAATACAAGGAAAATCAGTTTCTTGGATAAATGATGATTACTACGAAACGATATCAATTATGTCAGCAAAAATAAAAAAAAGGTGAATACTCTCGGCGTCACACAAGTGTATGAGATGCAAAAAGAAAGCCCAACGCGGGACTCGAACCCGCAACCTTGAGATTAAAAGTCTCACGCTCTAAGCCGATTGAGCTAGCTAGGCTGTTCTTGTGTTAGCTCGAGTCCGCAAGGGTGGGGCATGCATTTAATATTATGGGTACATGATTGTGAAAATTGTGAGTAAACTCCAATATCATACTAACAAAAAATTGAATTCTTTGTTCCAGCAAATATCCTCATTTTAGCTATTGATCTTAGCTCATTGTTAAAGTATATTTATATATTGCAAATACTGGTCCTTTGTTTTATAATCTATCTCAAATTAGTGTCGAAAATAGTCTTCCACTAACAAAGAGTATAAATAGGAAATTTGATCAATGGTAATTAAATAAAATCAGAAGTTCCTATTGGTAAGAAATGGTCAACGGTTGGGGTACAATCTAATTCAATTATCTTTTTTAAGCATACAATGTCCCAAATTGAAGTAATTTCAGTCTGAATTTTAATATATTGAACATTTAGGAATAAGTTTGCACCTTATGACGACTGTAAATATACTGCAATCAGATCTAGTTGTGTCTCAAGTAATATTGACCTGTAATGAATTGTTTCTCAAAAGCGAACAGCATGGTACTTATTGTATCTTTTTGAATTTTTTATGGTAAGTTTGTTAAAGGAAGTTCTTGTTTTTCTTTATTTCTAGTATCATTTTGACAAAGAATAAAAATTTTGTAGCAAATATTGACCAATTTTTGAAGAATTTGGCACACAAGAAAAATAGTATATATATTAACCATAGAATGATAGAAGAATAAACCTGATAATTTCAATATATTGATTTTGACTATAGCACCAAGTTCCAAGTTTGATTTAAAAATAGAATCAGACATTACCAGAATGCTAATTCATACACCGGTGAAAAACATCTCACAGAGTTTTTGAATAACATCAAGCAACATATTGATTCAAGATACTCAGTTTAAATTGATATAAGTGACCATTGCTGTTAGTATTGTGCTATTTGATGATCTATTTAATTATTACCGTTCCATCACAAACGAACTATACCATCTGTGTTTGGTAACACTTGAACGTATTTAGGGATACTGCTCAGCCGCACATGATCTATTAATTTACTGAGGTACAAATTGGTAAATAAACATGAGGAACAAGATGTACAGTTGTATTCTAATTTTTCTATCAAAACCTTGTTGCAAAATACTCTGAATTATATAATACATGTCGTCCCACCCTTGCGGACTCGAGCTAACACAAGAACAGCCTAGCTAGCTCAATCGGCTTAGAGCGTGAGACTTTTAATCTCAAGGTTGCGGGTTCGAGTCCCGCGTTGGGCTTTCTTTTTGCATCTCATCCCGTGCAAGATGTGGGCTGGTGATTCCCCTTTTTTCTGAGATGTGGCAATTCTCTTTCTTACTTTTGTGTGGTTTCCACAATGAAAGAAATGAAAAATTTTTTCACTTCGTCTTTGATGCGGTCGTGCCTCTGTTGATAACTATCTCAAAAAAAAAAAACTTTGTTGGATGTAAGCTTTTGTGAACAATTACAATTCGTTCGATTTTTTTTACTGGATGGGAGGATTAGAATAGTTGAAACCATCCCGTTTCTCCACCGTAGGTAGCAAATTATTCATGTTTAGACTTGCATTTTATATGGTATGACCAGAAGGTTAGTCAAAGAATAATTTCATATCAAATACGAAAAATAATAGGGCTAAGAAAAATAAAATCACTTTAGGGATTTGTAATTTAAACACCTGCGCGTCCAGCCAATCACGAATCGTTCATTTATACTTTCTTTTTTTTTTTTCGTTCTCCCTTGAATGCTCTGTGAATTCGGAGTTGTGAAATCTGGAGAAAAAAATAATAAACTCCTCATGAGCGTGCGTGCATGAAAGTAAAAAGAATCAAGCTAAGAGCCGAGGGATGATCTCAATTGCAAATACCGTGATCTCGTACTGATCAAATAACCGATAAGAATTACATCTCTTCTATCTATACTGCTTAATACCAGATACGTCTTGCAACTACTCTCTTTCTCTCCCTTCTCTGTCTGTGAAGGGATCAGAGGAAGTTTGAAAATTTTTATTTTTTATTTTTCTTTGTATTATAAATTTCGCGTGTGCTATTGGAAGAGACATTATACAGGATCAATCCATTTTATGGAGCCGAAAAAATTTTTGTTGGAGTCAGTGAAAATCTCCAAACAAATTTTTCGTCCTATATAAAGATATCCATTTCTCACTCAGTTAAAAATTCTATAGCCAATTGTGTTGAAGCTTTTTTTTTTCTTTTCTCCCATCCTCAATTCTTAAAACAACAATCATCATTATAAAATGTTGTCTGCTTCAAGAACTGCTATGAGAGCTCCACGTTCTATTCGTGGTTTGGCTACCTCCGGCTTAACCAGAGACTCTCAAGTTAACCAAAACTTGTTGGAATCTCACTCCTTCATTAACTACAAAAAGAATGTTGAAAACCTTGACATTGTTAAATCCAGATTGAACAGACCTTTGACTTACGCTGAAAAGATCTTGTACAGTCATTTGGATGACCCACAAAACCAAGACATTGAAAGAGGTGTCTCCTACTTGAAATTGAGACCAGACAGAGTTGCTTGTCAAGATGCTACTGCCCAAATGGCTATTTTGCAATTTATGTCTGCTGGTATCCCACAAGTTGCTACTCCATCTACTGTCCACTGTGACCATTTGATTCAAGCTCAAGTTGGTGGTCCAAAGGATTTGGCTAGAGCCATTGATTTGAACAAAGAAGTCTACGACTTCTTGGCTTCTGCCTGTGCTAAATACAACTTAGGTTTCTGGAAACCAGGTTCTGGTATTATCCATCAAATTGTTTTGGAAAACTATGCTTTCCCAGGTGCTTTGTTGATTGGTACCGATTCCCACACTCCAAACGCTGGTGGTTTGGGTCAATTAGCTATTGGTGTTGGTGGTGCTGATGCCGTCGATGTCATGTCTGGTTTGCCATGGGAATTGAAAGCCCCAAAGATTATTGGTGTTAAATTGACCGGTAGAATGTCTGGTTGGACTTCTCCAAAGGATATCATCTTGAAATTGGCTGGTATTACTACCGTCAAGGGTGGTACTGGTTCCATTGTCGAATATTTCGGTTCTGGTGTTGAAACATTCTCCTGTACTGGTATGGGTACCATTTGTAATATGGGTGCTGAAATTGGTGCTACTACTTCTGTTTTCCCATTCAACAACTCTATGGTTGACTACTTGAATGCCACCGGTAGATCTCAAATTGCTGACTTTGCTCAACTTTACAAGAAGGACTTGCTTTCTGCTGATGAAGGTGCTGAATACGACCAAGTTATTGAAATTGACTTGAACACCTTGGAACCACACATCAACGGTCCATTCACCCCAGATTTAGCTACCCCAGTTTCTAAGATGAAGGAAACTGCTATTGCTAACGGCTGGCCATTGGAAGTTAAAGTTGGTTTGATTGGTTCTTGTACCAACTCTTCTTACGAAGATATGACCAGAGCTGCTTCTATTATCAAGGATGCTGGTGCTCACGGTTTGAAAGCTAAGGCTTTGTACACTGTCTCCCCAGGTTCTGAACAAGTCAGAGCTACTATTGCCAGAGACGGTCAATTGAAGACCTTCGAAGACTTTGGTGGTGTTGTCATGGCTAACGCTTGTGGTCCATGTATCGGTCAATGGGATAGACAAGACGTCAAGAAGGGTGAAAAGAACACCATTGTCTCCTCATTCAACAGAAACTTTACTTCCAGAAACGATGGTAACCCAGCTACCCACGCTTTCGTTGCCTCTCCAGAAATGGCCACTGTCTACGCTATCTCCGGTGACTTAGGTTTCAACCCAATCACTGATACTTTAGTTGGTGCTGACGGTAAAGAATTCAAATTGAAAGAACCACAAGGTGTTGGTTTGCCACCAGATGGTTACGACCCAGGTGAAAACACCTACCAAGCTCCACCAGAAGATAGAGCCTCTGTTGAAGTTGTCATTTCCCCAACCTCTGATAGATTGCAAAAATTAACTCCATTCAAACCATGGAATGGTAAAGATGCTGAAAGATTACCAATCTTGATTAAAGCTGTTGGTAAGACTACCACTGATCATATCTCTATGGCTGGTCCTTGGTTGAAATATCGTGGTCACTTGGAAAACATCTCCAATAACTACATGATAGGTGCCATCAACGCCGCCAACGGTGAAGCTAACAACGTTCAAAACCACTACACTGGTAAATTCGACACTGTTCCAGGTACTGCTGCTGCTTACAGAGATGCTGGTCACACTTGGGTTGTCATTGGTGACGAAAACTTTGGTGAAGGTTCCTCCCGTGAACACGCTGCTTTGGAACCAAGATTCTTGGGTGGTTTTGCTATTATTACCAAATCCTTTGCTCGTATCCACGAAACTAACTTGAAGAAACAAGGTTTGTTGCCATTGAACTTCAAGAACCCAGCTGATTACGACAAGATCAACCCAGATGACGAAGTTGATTTAATTGGTTTGACTGAATTGGCTCCAGGTAAGAACATTACCATGAGAGTTCATCCAAAACAAGGTGAAGCTTGGGATGCTGAATTGACCCACACTTATAACGACGAACAAATTGAATGGTTCAAACACGGTTCTGCTTTGAACTACATCAAGAGCAAATATTAATGAGCTTTCTATTAATGTTTATAGTATTTTCCATACGTATATTTAGTTAATTGTTTATTAAATATTCATTTATTTATCTGTTATTACTGTTATTTAAGAGTTCTGTAAGTATAACAAAGTGGTGGTTTCAAAAAATGATTATGATGTCAACAAGCCTCGAAATTATAATATTCTAAATGGACAATTATTTTCGTCAGAACATTAGAACACAATTTAAAGACAGGACAATAATCACTATTGCGCATAGATTGGAGACAGTTATGGACAGTGACAAGATTGTGAGTTTGGATAAAGGGGAATTGAAAGAATTCGATGCACCACAAAAATTGCTAGACAAAAAGGACGGTATATTCTATAGTCTATGTAAACAGGGAGGTTACATTTAGGCAACTTCCGACTTTAATAAATGATAAAGTATTGTCTGTGTAATCAAATAGGGAAGATCATTGGACTGGATTGATTCATATGAGTAGAACACATATGCTGTTAGACCGTCGGGGGAAACCGCAAGCGAATTGTCTCGCGAAAGTACAAGCTCGACAGAATAGTTTGTTCTTTCTTTGGGGATGTCTCCACGTAAATTGTCAAGAAGGTTCACGGCTATTGATCGATTCGTGACATACGGTAGCTCGGCATCTATTTGGATCTGGGTTGCGTCTACCAAGTCAGGGAAGTTGAACTGCTCTGATTGCTTGTCAAATCCTATTGAAATGTCAACCGTTTGTAGCATTCTGGTAGGTGTAGAAGTCTTCCATAAGACCCAGATCCATGGTCCCGCCATTAATAAGCCGAATATGAGTATAGAGTTTCTTGAGAATACCATTGCTTGTTGTGTGCCAGTGTGTTTGTGATTGGCCTCGAAGTATTTTCGTTTTTTCTTTTTTTTTTTTTTTTTTTTCTTGTCATCGTTTTCATTCATTTAGTCCGTAGTCATCAACCACCACCAATGTCAGCATCAGTGCCATCTGTATCGATAGAAAGAGGACTAGACCCACAGAATCAAGAGGATACATATGTCCATGATGTGTATAACGAAATAGCGAGCCATTTTTCACAGACTAGATACAAGCCGTGGCCGATAGTTGAAAAGTTCTTGATGCTGAGACCCAAATACTCCGTTGGGATAGATGTGGGGTGTGGAAACGGAAAGTACTTGAATGTCAACAAGGATTTGTTCATGATAGGTACCGACAGATCGGATGGGTTGGTCCAATGTGGCCAGCAGATTTCCAACAATAGGTACAATTTGGGGGTTGCCGACGGGTTGGCATTGCCCCACCCAGACAACACATTTGACTTTGCGATATCGATTGCTGTGATTCACCATTTTGCCAATGAAGAAAGACGGATTGAGGCTATTCTGCATATCCTTTCGAAATTAAAAACTGGCGGTGAAGCTTTGATTTATTGTTGGGCATTGGAGCAAGAGAAGTCGCGTCGTGGGTACAAAGAAGGGGATGACCAGGACATATTGATTCCTTGGGTGTTGAAGAAACCACAACCACTGAAGAAGAAAAAGGGAAGTAAGACGAAAGATTCGCCAGAGACGGATAAGGTGCCAGAAGAAGAGCCACAAGAGACACCCGATGTCACTAAGTACAGGTATTATCATTTGTACAGGAAAGGAGAGTTGGTGGACAATTGCTTGAAAACAGAAAGGTGCTCGATAGTGGAGGAAGGCTACGAACGAGACAACTGGTGGGTGATAATCAAGAAGAAATAGGGCATCCATAGAAGTGAATAGATGACGATAGTATAATGATAAGCGAAGAGAGAGAAAGAGAGAGCTCTAGAGAGAGAGAAAAAAAAAAATGAAGAGCGAACAACAAGTCCAAAACAAACTGACTTCATTCTCTTTATGTTTTCTCCACAGGATCGACACGATAAGTTGGTCCGTGCCACGGACTTGGATGCGTTGAGTTGCCGATATAGCATCAATGAAAAGTCGTACTTGGTTCCGCGTGACGAGTTCATCCCGGACTTGATCCAAAGCTACCAACAACATTTGCAGTATTGTCAGGGGTATACCCAGTTGTCGTCTTCAAGGACATTGAGGACAGTATTCCAGGAAAGAAAGTTCCCATTGATCAACAGAGGATCCTACCTACGCACCACCGCTATTGATAAAGTAGTACGGGAATTTGTCGACGAGTTTTCAGGAAAATGCCAAATTGTGTCGTTGGGAAGCGGATCAGACACCAGAGCATTCACGTTGTTGCAGCAACACCCGGAATTGGTTATCCATGAGATTGATTTTCCAGAGTCCACAAGAATCAAGAAGTTGGCGATTTTGCAGAGCAGTAAGCTCAGAGATATTGTTGGAACGGACGAGAGTGCACCACCTATTGAAAGCAAGTCGTCGTTTGCCGAATACAGTCCAGATTTGTTCACACGACAATACTATCTCCACGGACTAGATTTACGAACACTCGACAACAAAATGCCTGGGTTCAAAGAGGATGTACCCACATTGGTGATCAGCGAGTGTGTGTTGTGCTACTTATCGCCTGAAGAATACGAGAAGACAATCAAGTACTGGACAAGCCATAGTGGCGACAACATCATGGGGTTCTTGATTTACGAGCCAATGTCGTTGAACGACCAGTTTGGCACTACAATGACGCAGAACTTGCTCAACAGGGGACTCAACTTGCAGATGTTCAACAAATACCCCGATCTAGCGGCCAGAAAGCGGTTTCTTGAAGGGGAGTGCGGGTTGCTGAATTCGAGATTGACCGACATGAGTGATGTTGGTGGTTATAAGGAGCATAATTCCCAATGGATCGATGATCAAGAGTTGCATCGTATTAACAAATTGGAGTTTATTGATGAGATTGAAGAGATACGACTACTATTAGACCACTACTGTTTGGTGTACACAGAATACCCAAACAAACACGGCAGGTCATTCAAAGGAGCTAATAAATGGCATTGGATTATGTAGGTACTATAATATACAATTAGTCCTCGCTTTTGTATTTTTTCAAGTTGTCCCAACCAACGGAATTTGAATTAGGCAATTTGATGATTTCAATTCTTGTCAAGAATTCTGGATTAGGACCTTCTGGGTAAGATGTCACGTAACGAATAGGTTTCTTGACCACAGGAACATCGTCTTTACTTTCTTGAGCAGCAGTACGGAGTTCCAAGGGCAAGTTACGCATAATTTCTGGATATGCTGTTGGTAGAGTAAATTTCATTCCAAGGTCGAGCTGTGGTGTTTCAATTGGTTGTGGGGGCGGGATTTGATTTATAAGCCCTTGCTTTTTCTTGTCAAAGTTCTCCTTCAATTCATCACGTTTCGTCACAAATTCCTGTTCGATATTTGCAATCTCAGATACATCATTGTTTTCGTTTTCTTCGTTATTACCAAAAGAATCACTAAGAGAAGCTTCCAACTGACGACGACGACTTTTTTCTTCAATCTCCTTTTTCTTCTGGGCTGATTCATTTTGTAAATCTTCAAATTCTTTTCTTTCTTCTTCAAAGAGCAAACGCAACTGTTCTTGACGCAGTTTTTCCTCTTCCACCCAATTATCATGTCTTTCAATTGCCCTCTTCCTTTCCTCGATTTCCTCCTTTTCAGTCTGCAACGCACGTAGTTGTTCAAAATCAATCAACTTAAACTTGTAGTAGTTGTCCCATGTCTGCTGCGCCAAGTCTCTGTATGTGTTTAATAAAACGTTGAACTGGAGGTTGTTGTGAAGCATTTCAAGGTTGTTATAGTCCTCTGCATATTTACGTTGGTCAGCAAGTAAATTCTCCACAAAGTCCTTATCAAATTTTTCAAATACTAAACCTTTCAAACTCTTATTATATCTGTCATTGTTTGAGATCCTTTTCTTGTGAGAAGGCTTTCCATGTGATGAAAAGTGAAGCTTGTTGATCTTGTTCATTAATGCACCGTCCTTATAATTACCAGAACCTGGTCCACGGTAAGTTTTGGTGTAGTAATATTTGGAGTGGTTGTAGTGATCACTTTCATTGCTGAAAACAAGTTGTTGTATGTTTTTGGACTTGATTCGAACACTGTCATTAAACAAGAACGACGAGTTCGACGACGAGTTAAGATTCTTAGTATTGAATGATTGTGCAAGACTTTGGTGACTCGAAGTTACATAATAGTTAGGCACTTTACATATGTGATTGATACTAAAGTCAGGAATGTACCCTTGACCCGGAATGACCGACTCGGCTAAGTCAATCGAATTAGGATCAATCAGTAAATTGTGCTTTTTTGATTTTCCAATTGGTTTACGGAAACTTTTCTTTTTCTCTTCGATTTTAGGTTTTGTTTCTTCGTCGATATGGATATCATTGAAGTTGTTTGTACTCAAGACCAAATCACGTTCTGCAAAGGACAACTTGTTATTCGGGAGAAATCTAATACCAGACATTCCAAAATTCTTATAGTAATTCAATTTCGACATTGCATTGATGCTATTGAATGAAGCATGTGTCATGGGAGTTGTTGTGTCTGTGCCGTACTGTTGAAAAACTTGTCCGATGGTTACTTTTTCATCATTGCTGATTGCACTTTTAACCCCAGGATTTCTTGACTTTATCGACTTTTTTGTTCCCGTTCCATTCCCATTCAAATCATCAACTTCTGTTTCATCATCATCACCATCATCATCCTCGTCATCTTCTTCGTCATCTTCATCAACATCATCATCATTATCTTCGTCGTCGTTTTCATTGTCTACTTTATTCGTGGCGATGACGCTCTTATGGGTAGCATTCTTATTATTCAAAGTACTTCCAATCTCTTCGCATTTATCTTCCAGTCTCAAATTATTCATTTCAGTATCCTCTTGTATGTAAAACAAGCTTTTATCTTCAATTCTGGAAAAAATTAATGGAAGTGAGATATAAAAGAGGTCCAACTTTAATTCTGCATCTTTTATTACGGCTGACTCAAACAACTGCTGATTCAACGACGAATCTGTCTTTAAAATTTGCACCTTCTGAACAGCGCCCAGTTTTAGAAGTCTGCTAATTAATTGATACGAGGAAGGAAATCCCCAAAATGAAGCCAAGTCTTTTATCAATACGTAGTCAACATTGTTTATAGTGAATACAGGGACAGCAAAGTTTGTTTTCTCTATCGATTCTGGATAACTCTCATCAACAAATTTCAAGTCAACTCCAAAAACAGAACTACTTATTGGCTTGTTCACAGTTTGAGTAGGGAATATTGCCTCAATGGACATGTTTAGTCTATGGATATACGGTGAAGTGCTTTCCTTTAGTGTTGTTATTTTCTTTTTTTTTTTAGTTGAACAAAAAATAAATTGTCTCGTTCAGCACAAGAAAGAAAAAAAATAAAAAGTCGTGTGCTACGACATAATTGAGTTTTTTTTTTTTTTGGTCATAATGCATACACACAAAATCTAATGATCTTTTTTTTTTCTCTAACTTGATTTCTATGGGTAAGCTGATTTTATATTTCTTTCCATCTACCAAATTTAATTGATTAAATAAAACATGGGATTATCAATTTCAAAGTTATTTGCGAGTCTCTTGGGGAGAAAGGAAATGAGAATACTAATGGTTGGATTAGATGCAGCAGGTAAGACAACTATTTTGTATAAATTAAAATTGGGTGAAATCGTAACTACCATTCCAACCATTGGATTTAATGTTGAAACTGTCGAGTACAAGAATATCTCCTTCACTGTCTGGGATGTCGGTGGTCAAGACAAGATTAGACCACTATGGCGTTATTACTTTCAAAACACCCAAGGTATCATTTTTGTTGTCGATTCTAACGATAGAGATAGAATAAACGAAGCAAGAGAGGAATTACAGCTGATGTTAAATGAAGATGAGTTGAAGGATGCGGTATTATTGGTATTAGCCAACAAACAAGATTTACCGAATGCCATGAATGCAGCTGAAATCACAGAGAAAATGGGATTGCATTCTATCAGACAAAGACCATGGTATATTCAAGCAACATGTGCTACTACAGGTGATGGGTTGTATGAAGGTTTGGAATGGTTATCAACTCAAGTTGCAAAGTAAAGTTCTAGATTTCCTTAAATGGAAGTGCTACGTAGAACATTTGTGTATACTGTCTACAAATTATAGGAAGTTTGTGTTTCATTCTGATTTTCTTTTGCATATGAATCTTTATTCTCTGTGCGTATTTATCGACTCCATGTTTTCCCACAATCTTCCAAGACCGCGGAGGTGGTAACCACGACCCCTCAATTGTGTATTTTTATCCGCCATAATGAAATATCCATCACCACCACCACCACAAAAAAAAAATCAAGATAAATAGCTTTCTATTTCACTTGGATAGATATTCTTTTTTTAGAATCCTTTTTTTTTTATATCCATACTCTTATACTGAATAAATAACAATTGCAACCATGTCCGAAGAAGAAACCGATATCTTATACGAAGTCAAAGATAGAACCGCCATTATCACCTTGAACATCCCAGATAAATTGAATGCATTGAATGGTGCTCAATATTTAAAATTGGGTAAATTTCTTGAAAGAGCCAACAATGAAGAAGATACCGTATTGACGTTAATCCAAGCACTGGGTAGATTCTTTTCTGCTGGGGCCAACTTTGCTGACAATGATATGACTAAAGTTGAAGTTGAAAAGTTATTTAGTCACGAATACTGGTTGGAAAGATTTGTCGCAAGAAATGTCTGGTTGACCAACTTGTTCAATGATCACAAAAAGATTTTGGCCGCAGCTGTCAATGGTCCAGTCATTGGGTTGAGTACCGGATTGTTAATGTTGGTAGACTTGATCTATGTTCATGATTTAAATAAATTTTATCTTTTGGCTCCATTTGCTAATTTAGGTTTGGTTGCTGAAGGTGCGTCTTCTGCTACTTTGTTTGCCAGATTGGGCTGGTCCAAGGCATCTGAAGCTTTATTGTTAGCTAAACCTATAAGTGGTGCTGATTGTTATAATGCTGGTTTGATTAATAAACACTACGATGGTAAATTTTCTTCCACAGAACAATTCAATGATCAAGTTTATAAGGAGTTGAATGATGCTTTTGAAAATTTGCACGAGGATTCAATTTTGCAAAACAAGCAATTGTTGAAATTATCAAGAGACCAATTTATAAACCATGCTAATTCACAGGAGGTTATGAGAGGTTTAGGTAAATGGTTGGAAGGTGTTCCACAAACTAGATTTGTTCAATTGGCTCAAAAGGAAGTCAAACACAAGCTTTAGATAGTTAAATATTCGTATAGTTTCCCACTGCGTAGTAAATACCAAATGTAAGTGTGTTTTTTTTTTTTAATTTTTTTTCTTTAATTTTTCTCCCTCTCCTGTTTTTAATGGTTTTAGTCTACTGACTTGTCACATTTATCAAAACTAAATTACAGCTATGAGTTTCAACCTACCCAATCCAAGTTTAGAAGGTATTCTATTGGTAATATCTACTCATAGCGGTCCTCAATTAATTTACAAGTACCCATTTGATTTAACAAACGATCGACATAATTTGAAGATTTTGGGCGAACAAAATGTTAAACTCACTAAGGATAATGATGTTGACGATGAATTATACGACCAAAATGAGAGTAATGATGATGAAGATGATGAAGGAAATGGAAGATATATGGAAAAATCAATTCCCGAGAATGAAATGTATGGAGTAAGTTCAAGGACATGGGATGCTAAGAACTTGGATTACTATTTAGGTACCAAACTAGACTTGTTGACGTTTTTGGACGAACAAGACAATCAACGAAAGTATCTTGATCAATTGAAATCCAAGGGCAGCGACAAGAAGAAAACCAACAATGCTGCACTCAAGAACATCTTAACTAAGACTGTCTCCAAGGCCAGCACAACAGCAAGCCAGTCTACAACTTCTGGCCGTGAATCTACCATCAATGGCGAAATATTTGGGAATGATCCAGCATACATTTGTGAAATGTTAGCCCCTCCAAAACAAATGTGCAACACTCGATTTGAGATAACAATTGAAGACAAGATATTCTTGGGGTTCCCGGTGCATAGACAAGACAACGGGCAATGGAGGAGCAGTACACATAGAAACCTTGATGGCAGCCAACGTGGAGAAGCAAAAGACCAACAGCTTGAAGAAGATGCAGAGGAGTCAACTGCAAAAGATAGCAAGAATATTTTAAGTATGTTCCATTTAGTGTTTGTGATGAATCCACCAGTAATCGAAAGTAACTACAGAGTTGACGAAATGTTTCACTATGTCATATCGAGGTTGTCACTTGTATTAAGATATGAACAACAGAAGCATGCATATATATCCCATCAAGTTAAGAATATTCTAGAGCTTAGAGACCAATTGGACGGGAATGAAGCCTTTTTGACTGAGAAATCTTCTCTTTGTCGAGTCATCCGCGACTGTTACCAGGCCATAAGTACATCAACAATTGCCAATTTGTCCATCAATGGTAAGCTACGGTCCTTTCAAATACCTATTAAAACGGAATTCCATTCACTACCGGATGCTTCAGTCCCGTTTATTCCAGGATCGTATTTGTCCTCCATTGTAAAGCTGCTTGGCGACAATGGATTTCTCAACGTTGGTGAGACAACAAGATATGGGCAGGCATTCCAAGCAGCACAAGACGATGACGATTCTGCTGATAAGGTGATTATATATTTTGCATTACTTTTACTTGACGAACCTGAATCCATCATTAAAGATATGAAGACAGAAAACAACTCGACACTTGCCAAGTTCATCCGGATGATCAAACCTACTGAATCTTTGTTGAAGTTATCAATGAGAAACAATAAACTTGATATTTCTCAAATAAAAAATTTTGCGTATCACTTGATATATTGGAGGCGAGCTAGAGTGATCCAACCATTGTCATCTAGATCTGTATATATTGTGTCACCCATGGCTCCAATAAGTATTAAATTGTACGATGACATCTCGCTGTTTAGACAAAAATTCCCCATGTTGCCTCCTTTACCGCAGTTCCTCAAGTTATTTTCTCCACAATCACGGAAACCTCAACAATTTGCTGCCGTGATTCCATCAAAGGACCATAGAGACAGGTATTTGCAAGCTTTGGGGTGGTTAATCAAGCATGGATATGTGACGCAACTACAAACATTTATATGGTTAAAGATTTCACGAAAAATCAAACTCAAAGTAGAAGAAGACATTGAGAATGAAAACATTTTAAAGAAGAAAAAGACACGGCTGAATACTAGACTGTTTCTGGATGTAAAGAAGATCGACAACTCATCAAAGACCAAAACAGACAATTCGTCAAAACAAGTTAATGAAATCAATGATATTCATGATCGGAACAAATCTGCTGATGAAGAGTTTAAGCATCAGACCCACTTTCCTGCATTTACAGATCTCCGAGACACACTTGACAAGATTCCAACTGTTACCTTAGTGCAAGAGGATGATACAATTATACTTGACCCTGGAAGAGCTACCACATTGGAACGAAGATGGATAAACAAGATTATTTTTGAGGAATGTAAATTACCACATGAGCTTGTCACAATATTCTACAAGTTATTAATGTATATGAATGGAAAGAATTCCTTGGAATTGTTGTTATTAAAAGAGGATATTCCAAGAAATGAGCTACGAAAACTTTTAGTAGCCATTGAAGAACATATTATATCTGTTAGACACTGGTAAGTAGGGTGTATGAATGTAAATATTGTGTACACAAAAATATAGTGCCGAGGTTGCGCACCATACGCTAACCGCGCTGCGGGATCAATCACAGGATTGAAACCAACAACTGTGGGGAAGCTTATTAACAGACAAAAACAAAAATAAAAAAGAAAGATTAAGAAATTCAAAATACCATCTCATTGTATAAGAAAGATAAACTTCTTTCTAAAACTAAAAGGTTTTTTTTTTTTTTTTCAATCTACAGTTTAGAATGTCTGACGAACTTATTACATATGAAGTCAAAGATAGGGCAGTGTTAATTACTTTGAATAATCCAAAAAAGTTGAATTCCTTGACCATTCATCAATACGATACAATTTGCAAATATTTGGAAAGAGCCAACAATGAAGAAGACACCATAATTACCTTGATTCAATCAACTGGTAGAGTATTTTCAGCTGGCGCCAATGCTGATTCAATTGTTGGACAAGATGCTGAACTCGAAACGTGGATGAATTTATCAATTGCCAAACAGACATTCTTGGTTCAAACTTTCCTTGCCCATAAGAAGATTTTAGCTGTTGCGTTGAATGGTCCAGTTATTGGATTATCAGCTTCTTTTGTTACTCTTTGTGATTTGATATATGTTAATGATTTGTCCAAAACATTTCTTTTGACTCCATTTGCCAATATAGGTATCCTTGCTGAAGGGGGGACGTCGGCTACTTTACCTATGAGATTGGGTTGGTCAAAGGCATCTGAAGCGTTATTGCTATCAAAAAGGATTTCTGGAGATGATTTGCAAAATGCTGGTTTGATCAATAAACACTATAATGGAAAATTCAAGACTGCTGAAGAGTTTAATGTTACTGTCTTGAACGAGTTGCTAGATGCAACTGAGACTTTACATCAGGACTCAATCTTGCAAAACAAACAGTTGTTACAGGCCATGTTTAAGCCACGCATTAGCGAGGTAAACTCACAAGAAGTATCTAGAGGAGTCTACAAATGGACTTCCGGTGAGCCAATGTCCAGATTCAAAAAGCTTCTTACAGGGGAATTAAAACATAAATTATAAATAATTACATAAAATCACTTGAATACATCTTGTTGATTCAACTCTTCTTCATCATTGCCATTCTCTATCTGCGTGAATGTAGTAAAATGTATTGGACGGTGTAACTCATCATAGAATGTAAGTGGGATGTCGACCTTCAAGTCGTACAACTCCTTGGGATTAAATATGGCACCCATAAAAAAATAATTCCACACATCATCTTCTGGAACCATGAAGGTACCGGCTATCTGATCTGACATAATCAACTGACTCTTTTTGGCATAATCTTTCTTGAATCCTGCGGGTGACTCCGACATCATATCGGAATTCAGTTGTCCCCATTCAAAACCTTCCTTGGATAACTCAAAAGACGATACTGTCACCGAACCAGGCGTGTAGCTAACTGTCATGGTTATAAAGTTCGGCTTGTATTCATCAAAGAAACGTGATTGGGTAGTTATATCGTAAGATGTCATGTAGCTAAAATCTTGTGATTGCGTATGGATCCAACCCAAAAGCTCTAAATTTTCGAGGTATCCTATGTTTTGTGGAAGATTTTGAGCAAATTGTATAGAATTAACATTTCCCAATTGTGGTACAATTGCAATACATTTGATTTCCTTAACACCATTATGATCTTCTGGAGAGGTACCATAAAGAAATGCACCGACTTGAACTCTTAAATCAGAAATCTGAATGAGCTTTTGCAAAATGTTCTTTGGCAAAATATAGGTGAATGAATCATCATCGATAAACTCTTCAGAATTGACAAATATATTCTTTGCTCTCAAATGCAAGTTGTTTGCCGCAATAGCACGATTTCTCCACTCGTTCCTGGATGAGAATGTCAGCTGTTCATAATTAGTGGTCGTAACAGTAGTTATCTCTTCACCATGGACATTGGTGGTAGTGGTCTTCAATGCCGTTAATTCCTTGTTCTCCAGCTCTTTATTGCCGTTTCCATTTTCTATTTCTGTTACTTCTTGACGCTTGACTGATGGTGCTCTAATATCTTGACCCAATATCAAATCACGAATTTCTGACTGGGTTAAAGATTGTATGTTGACATTATACTTCTTTGAGTAGTCTTCTAAAATCAAATCTCTTAATTGTGCTTCCACATCAACCCATTGTTCGTCACTCAATGTTGGCCAAATGTGATGGTCCTCAGTTGCAATATTGGCATTCGGACGCAAAATATGATTTGTCGTGTCAGTGTCAACATTCAATGCTCTTAATATCAAAATAACTCTTGAAAACGCAGTGTATGGTGAAATATGTTTCAACCAATCGTCATAAAAGTTAAACAAAACCATTTGAGGCTCATTTGCTTTCAACACAATATCTGATAATTTGTCAATTTTCATCACAGCACCGAACGGCAAATGTAACTCTGATGGTCGAATAGAAATATTCGGGAAATCCAACATATGAACTTCAAGCGGATCCATCATTCCTCGTCTACTGACAATTAATTGTTTTGGTTGTTCTTCCCTAGGCAATGATTTGATCAATGCAGCAACTTCTTCAGCGGCTTTCCATTTAGCTAACTGACCCAAACGCCTTTGACCAGCCCAAACCGACGTGTGAATGATCTTCAAGAACAACTGACCAGTTTTTGGATTGAGAATAAAAATACACCCGTTAATTGGTTTTGTTGCCAAGTTTCCTTCAAATGTTTTATGGACGGTAATTCTGTAAACATTGGTATCATCGACAAATAATTGAGTATCATTGTTAAACAATTCGGCATAATTATTGGAATTTAAGAACGCCTCCTGTGGTTGAGATTGGTAAAGTTGCAAACCTTTACGAATACGTTCACGTAAAACATACAATGCCGGATTTGCCTTCATAATTTCTCTCATAGCATTGTGAATTAATGGTTTCAAACCAGGGAACCAATTACCATAAACATCGTACATATTATAAGCCAAATCAATTGCAATGATAATACCCGTGGGAGATGGGTAGGAGCTTGAACCATCAGTTGTGTAATCCAAAAACTTTGATCTTGCATAACGTGATATGTCGTGTGAATCGTAATCACCATATCGAAGCTGGACATCAATCCAAAACTTGTTTGTAGGAATCAGCATTTCTTCGTCCTTGTCATTCAATAATGAAGGTCTAGATACATGCCACTTGTATGTGCTTGTCAAAACAATATCAGCAGAAGATGAGTTCATTCGATAGGACTTACGTGGGTGAATAGCTTGTTTTTCAACATTGTCGATTTGCAAAACTTCCAATTCTTTATCCAAAACTTGGCATAAATCCTGCACCACACTTTCATGGATCTTCTGCCATAAATGAGCTCTAAATATTTGAATCAACGATATCTTGAGTGTTGGAATTTTCCCATGGAGAAAGATACCAGTCAAATCAAGCTGAACCAAGAACCCCACATACACGTTGGCACGATTAATTGTAGGTGACCACCATAATGTGAACCTACGATTAGGAATTTGACTCAACCCTTGTCTTTGAGCATTCGTCAATTTCTTGAACTTCAAAGTATCTTCAAAACCTGAAGCTTTCTCCCAAAATAAGCCTTCCCATGAATCAAAACCAGTCCCTTTGAACAAAGTGTGCTCCAAAATAGTCTCAATACCACCTAAAGCTTGTATGACATCTGTTCTATATGCATTGAGATTCCATAACTTACCATCGTGGTTACTATTTGTCCACCAAAATGGATTGAATCGTGCTAAACTATACTGTTTGAATTCTCTTCTTATTCTATGGCCCTTGTCATATGCTAAAGTGTGTCTGTCTTTTTGAAATAAGGTACTGATACGAGGTAATCCTCTGTCCCAATTCTGTTCCATATCTTCAAAAGTCAATCTTCTATTTTGTTCAATGGCTTCTTGTCGTTTGATGGCATATTCCGCCCAAACTCTTTGAGAATCCAAAAATTCATTTTCCCAGGAAGTCACATACCTAAATACTGTAGGGATCATTTTTTCTTCCATATGCGTCATTCCAGCTCTGAAATGAGTTATTCCAGTATCAGTTTGTTTTGACCATCGGAGATCGGATGCCGGAATCAAGATATGCGATGCACTCAACATTCCCAATCCACCCAATTCTTTAGGAGTGTAAAACACAGCAGGTGGGAATCTTGATGGCATTTTGGAATTGAGACCCATTTTCACTCTGTTTTGTATTTTTGTTTCACATTTAACAAGCACATCTAACAAGGATGGCGTGGCAATAGCAGCTTCACGGAAATATGTCACTAGGGCAATTAAGGCTGTATTCCATCTTGTTGCTACCTTCGTAAATGTGACAGACCCTGAAGACATTAAAATCTGACGAATTCGGTTGTTAAAATGGTCAACAGCTTCCTGCGACACTTGCAAGTATGCCTTTGCCGTTCTTTCCTTGGTGTTATAATCAACAAGATCCCATACCCCTTCCTGGGAAGACAGGATTTCATTAGCTCTAACTTTAGGTAAAATCCTGACCTCAAATCCGCACATCAGAAATAATAAGTTTGGATTATCCCGCGAATAAACGGATGCAAATGTGTCTTCCCAGTGTATAGTAGTCAACGATGAAGGAATACGACCGCTGATTTCCCAAAATACTGCTCTTCCCAAGTTGACATCATGACGCATTAAACGCATTCTTGAGTCTCGTGGCCAACAGCGGCGATTATTGTAACCAACTACATTCTCAAAATTTGGATCTGGATGTTCTGATAAATAGTCTTGAATGAGGCCACTTGCTTCCTCGTCGTCAAACCTGAATAATATGTGAATTTTGTCCAAGTAACGGGAATATAATCGAATAGGGGATGCAACTTCAGTTTCAACATCCTTAAATTGAAGAAAGTTATTTGGGCTCTGTACTGATCCAGCTAATTCTGATGCTCTTTCTAACCCAAGAATTAACAAATCAACAACTAAGCCGTAGTACTGGTAAACAAACGACGAGAACTGAAGACCTTTGAGAATACCATACTGGTTAACATGACTCATATCCTTAAATGTCAAATTAACATTATTTTTAGCAGTAATATAATCAGCAATATTGGTGTCCATAACCAATCTCAATAGTCTATTTAACAACGTAAAATCAATATTCTCGGCAAATTTATCTAACGATGTCTCAAGCATCACATTACACTCACCATTTCTAGTTTGCCACACATCCTGTAAATTATTGATTCCTTGACACCATTTATAAACCAACAATGGAGCGATCTCATCATCACTTGGCTTGACCCAATTTGGAAACAATCTTCGTTTATCTGCTTCATACCACAAGTATTGATCTAAATATGCATCAGTTATTTTCTCCAATGGATCAACTGTATACGAAGGTACCAAATGACTGTAATAATCCATCATCTCAAGTCCTACTTCCTTGAAAATTCTTTGTGTCAACAAAAACTTCTTTATTCTAACCAAACATTCATGTGGATTATCAAAAGCTTGTTCAATCAAAGCTAATTCTTCTCTCTGTGAAGAGTTCAACATGGAATTGGCACTATAGCTTTCCTTCAAGTTTTCCAACGCGAGAACTAATAATTTTGTATCATGTTTATATGATATTGGAGGGAAAGGAATAGGACTGAACTTTCGGCTTTCCAACCATTCAACCGTTGTCTGGAATATCTTGACAGCTTCATCTGGAGAAACAAATGGCCCATTCTTACCAAAGTTTGTTTGTCTGTCTTGCTCACTTTTGATCCAAAGTCTTGTGAGTCTACCCAAATTCTTTCTGGCAACAGTTTTCTCAATGTGAGCTCCCTTTCTGATCCTCTCTCTGTTGTAATGAGCAACTGAAATCCAACCATCAGCTTTGGCTTTAATGTATCGCTCTATGATCTTCTCTATTGGTTCGGGTAATCCAGGAACTTTCCAAGGAATATTTGCTTTCCAACAACGCCATGCTTCACTTAAATGTTGAAGAATGGTCTTTGACTTGCTTTGTTTCAACCCTTCAGGGATCATGTCAAGTATATCATGCATGACTTGAGCACGTAATTCAATATCATAGTATGCATCAACACGCTGCTTGGTGATAGTTTTCGCCACATCGTTCTGTCTTCTTCCTTCAAACTGTCTAGCAATAAGGTTACCCAACCATCTTTCCAACAACGGGATGATGCCTCTTAAAAAGAAGATCCAAACTCTCCAAGCGGGCTGCCAAAAACCACATCCAGGTCCTTTTCCTATTATCTTGTTGAACCTCTGGTAGACAATATGTTTCAAATCTTTGCATTGACGGATCTGGTGCATCACTTTATACTTGTATCGGTAAATACCAGTGAGTTGACCCAAATGATTCAATACATAATAAAGTCCATCGGCCAACTGATAAGCATCAACATTTCCTAAACGATATTGCACATGGGAGTCAACAATTATTTTAATTGCTCGTAAAAGTTCTCTAATAAGGTGAAACGCATTACCAAAGCGCGATTTTTTACGTTCCTTTGTGCTGAGTGTTTTTGTTGGTTTCAAATTGAAATTGTAGTCTAGATGCAAGTATGTTAAGCCCCTTTTGTGAATCAACAAATTCAACATGTTAAATCCTTGTCGACATACCTGCAAACCAGCTTCCACCCAGTCAATGGTGGTTTGTTGGAAATATTTTGTTGATTTCAAGGTCTTCAATAACTTTGCACGTCTTGTTTTCTTATTTCTTCTTGATGGATTGTGCAATTCATTCAATACACTGTTCTTCAACAATTTCTGGTACGAAACACGTACTTTCGGTGTACTTCCTTTTGGGACTGAACGAACATACCAATCTTTGGTGAGAGCAACATCCTGTGCACGTACTGTTCTGCCACTACGACGATTAAACGGATATGGTGCCGAGAGAAGATTCAATGCGCTTCCAGTCCCTTTTGGCTCAACTAGCAACTCTTTAAATTCTTCAATATTATCATCATTGCCTTGAGCAACTTCTGTCCAACTTAGTAACGGCTCCACATCCAACAACAATTCATTCACTTCCTCACTTCTTGTGGACTTTCTTTTTTTCTTTGGCACAATTGGATTGAATTTGGTATTGAATGTAAATGATGATAACCCTTTTTCTGATTGATGTGTTGTAGTACTGAGCGTTTTATTAAGAGGCACCAATGACACATTTTTGACAAATGAATTATACAAGTAAGGGTAGTCAACTTTATACTCTGTTCTAACAGGAGTTCTAAATATTATCCTATCAATTGAGTTGAACTCGGTAAAATCCTCAAATTCTGGGTTATTTATTTTATCTTTGAAAAGTGGTTCGAATTTTGGTCCACCAGGAAGCGCAACATTGAGACTTTTTGCTGTAAACAATGCTCTCTTGTCAAACTTGGAGCCCTCTTGCTGAGATAAAATCGGTTTGGAAATCTGATATAATTTATCCATTGTAGGCAAATCGAGGTTCCAGCATTTGTAGGACTCACCATTCACTATGTCTGAATCTTCAACCAATGGTTTCTGATCATAAAACCAATCCTGAAGTTCTTCATCATTTTCAATCTCCTTTAATCGAATTGCATCTTGAGGCGCGACATCCTCAAGATTTTCTAACCAATCCAATGGCGGCTCTTCGTCATCAAAAGGTGGAAATCTCATTCTCTTGAAATGTTTTCTGTCCTTTTTTTCTCTTCTCATCATATTCCAGGTGGCTGCCCATTGGGCAATGTATACCGGTTCAATCACTCTAGGAATTTCATTAACAAAAGTTATGGCCCCAGTGGTGTGATATAGAACTTTCACTTCCTTTTGTTGCTCCCATGGCTGAGGCATGTTTTCTAACAATTTAAGCAACGCATGTGGAAGATATTTCAATGAGCCCAAATGTGATCGTTTATCTGATGCAACTTTATTCAGGGACAAATCGCCATGATCAATCATTATCTTTCGAAGATGTTGTGGAGGCATTTCTGGTTTAGGAGGAATTATAGGACCTGTATGCTTACTTTTATGTCTATTTTGAGCCATATTAGACCATTTCCTTTTCTTTGTGCTGTCGTTAGAAGCGGATGGTGGAGGAGGTGGTGGTGGAGGACGATTTGACTTATCGGACTGAGAACCAGAAGGCGGTGGTGCTGGTGGTGCTGGTGGTGGGTTTCGTGATCTCGGAGGAGGAGGAGGAGGTGGTGGAGGTGGTTGCCTTTTCTGTGGTTCATTCTCCTTTCTTCTTTTATGAGCATTAGATATACCAGGAGGTGGAGGAGGTGGAGGTAGTTTGCGACCCATGGTTGATTGTCCAATTGATATTGACTTCTAATACTTTATGGGTTGCTTAATTTGTTGGAAAGTATTTGTGTTTCTCGATGTGATGTTTTTTTTTTTCATCAAGTCTGGGTACGGTCCACCTCTTGTCTCAATCATTACGACCACAAATGTCGTCAGTTCGGGCGACATTTTGCTCTATACGACATTGCGATTTAAATCGAGCATAAGCATATCCTGAATGACGTCGCTCAAAAAACCACCACCACATCCTTTTTCTTCTTTTTTTCCTTTTTTTTTTGTTTGGTAAACTGAACTCACCAACTGTACCACCCCAGTTCGAATCTTACTTTCATAATGAACAACAGTTCGATGGAAACAGCGGTGTTAGATGATGCCGAGGAGTATGATTATGAATACTTCCCCTTGGTGAAGTTAGTATCTTCGTTGATGGACGTTATCTGGGAGCAAAGTGAACAGACATCCACAATAAATACAACACCATGGAATCGATTAGGAGCAATAACCAAGTACTGTTGTTCTATATATGGTCTTACTTGTCTTATAATGGCCTTGGTTTTGAACAGGACATTGGTCATGGCGTCCACAAACAATTTACAGCAACAACAATTCAGAAGGGGTAGAGAAGGTAATATGACGTATCTAAGCAAATCCACTAGCACAATTTTTAAGACTTTGAGCATGATCAGCTTTAGAATTGGAGTAATAATGTTATTTGCATATCAGCTATATAACATTTTGGTTGTATTAAACTTGCATTACCATTTGGGATTAACTTCGACATCTTCTATAAATTGGTTGTACAAGCTAATTCCTGACTCACTCTTTAGTTATGATGTGGAAATCTTTAACGACACTAAGTACATGAAAACTCCTGATGCTCAAGTGATGATAGGACCCACGAGTGATATGTATTGGCCAATATTTTTAACATTTTGTTTACTGTCGTTTATTGAAACTTTTATTGCATCTATTCAAGGAAAGAAGCCATACACAGAGAGTGGAATTACAATTTTTGAACATTCGTTAGCATTTCAAGAGTTCAGCAGTAATGGGGCTTTCTTTTTTGGCAGCTCAAAGTATTACAAGAGACCAACAGAACAAGTGTTGCTTACGACGTTGTTTCTGATCCTCAATCATTTAAATATACATATTGGGGCTATAATAAATGACAATAAGTACAGGTTGATTCCGCTGACTGTATTGGGCATGACATTTTTGGGGTACTTTGTAAGCTTGTTTATCAATAGTTGGGACTTTTTGCAATTTCCATTTATATTGATCTTGACTTTTACACCACAGGTTCTCATATTGTTTATTATTTGTGTGAGCTTGGCAATATTTTTGTTGGCCATTATGGTTAACGGGTTCAAGCTACAAGGTCTTAATTATGCCAGTTTCTTTCTACATGAAACTGTGTATGAAGACGGTGAAGAAGAGGAGCCAAATTCAATTATCAAGAACTTGAATATAGATCTTAATGATGACTTCTATACTGCTTTATTGAATATAGGAGTGATGGCTATAACCCTGGCAGGCAGATCAAGTTACATTACAGAACTTAGTTTGGTCACATTGGAGAAGGATACTTGGGTCGAGAGAAGCATCTGGGAAAGGTTAAAACTATCTGGTTCGTCAACGCCTGCAACGACAGATAAGTCTAGTGTACCTGGGTATGGAAATATTATCAAGAACCCACCGCAAAGATTGATTTCTGGTAACCAAGTTGGTGATTTGGATAATGGGTACAAGGATGGTCGGGTTAGTGTTTTCCGAAGACGATTCATTTACTTGAAGCAAATGATTAACTATACATGTCAGTTGTTATACGGTTTGATTTTCAAATCGTTTGTTTGTGAATATTTGCCGACTGCATTTAAGAGGTTGGTCTTGAGACGAGAACTAAAGAGCCTGGAGTACGTTGGTGATGAAACCAATGCAGAATTTGAGAAACGTAAATCACTGGTACCGCCATTTTTAAGAAAGTATTTGAAGCGAAGAGTAAATGCGACAGAACAGGTTCAAACTGCAAAGGAGACTGTCAACCTCGATGGTTTGACCGCTGACGAAATTCCAGACTCATACGCAAGATTATTGCTTTCATCTAATGATATATCCGAGGTAGATACCTCTGGGGATTACCAGGTAGTGATAGAAGACGAGCTGGAGTCAGAGTATGAATCAGATGCAGAAGAAGTTTTTATCGACTCCCAGCGCGGTGGCCATATATTGGGTGGTAGCCGCTATCCATATATCCAAGGTGTTACACTGCCAATACATGAATTATTTCATGGAGAAGATTTGAATGAAATGTTTTCTGCCACGAACTCGACTTATTTGGACATATTCCAGAAACATATGCAATACAATAAGCGAGAAGGAAGATTGACGAGATCCGTATATAGAGAATTGCAAAATTCGATTCCACAATCTGGGGCAAGCGCTGATGATACAGAAAAATTGCTCGAACTTATAGTATCAAAGAGAATGAGTAGCACGGTTAACGAACACACGGATGACAATGAACGGTCCTTGGACTGTGTTATTTGTCAGACCAACCCCAGAGAAATCATTACTTGGCCATGTAAATGCTTTGCAATCTGTGAGGGTTGCAGGTTGAGTTTAGTAAGCAAAGGAATTGAAGGATGCGTTTGTTGTAGACGGGATGTGGAAGGTGTTTCGAAAATATTTGTTCCATAGTTCACGTAGGTAAATATAATATAAGAGATGAAGTAATTGTGTAAAGTTCTTCTTTGAGAAAAAAAAAAAGAAAATAGGGGTAGAATTACAGTGAAGTGAAGCGAATAAATATGACCGTAGTGCACGACTTGGTTAGTGGAACCATATGAAAAAAAAAAAAGAATAATTGGGCGTATGGACACATCCTCTCCTAAAACTCAACGCCAAAAAAAAAGTCCAAACAAAAAAAAAACTGAGAGACACGAAAAATCACAACATTTGATAGATTAGCCTTTTTCTCATTGGAACAAGATTCAGCCTTTGTTTTGAAATAAAAATATCTAATAGTACAGTGTTTCTTTTATTTATAAAATCAAAAGATAAAATAAAGAAAGAAAGAACTAGTTCATTATTTTTATTCTTTTATTTTTTTTTTTCCAAGAAGGCATTTTATTTCAGGTCATGGTGTCATCGATAGTTATAACAACCACCACAACAACCACGGCAACAGCACTTTCTCTGGAAAGCACAACGGTATTACCATTATCTACTATGTGGGGATTGATTTCTTCAACATTTCAAGATAGGTTTGTGAATCTTTTAAATTGTTTGGAATATGTACCAGGAGGCAGTATTGTTTTGAGATACATCAAGTCATCTTACCAGAACGACCCATTTAGATCTTTGCTTGAATTTTGTTTAGTCCTCTTTGCCTTGTCCTACTTTTTAAGTTCCAAAAAGAAGGAAAATAAATCTGAATTGGTAAAGTTTTCTGCAAAAGAAATTGATGAGTTATGTGCTGAATGGGAGCCGTCACCTTTAATTAGCAATATCACTCCATTGGAAAATTGGGAGTTGAAATCCATTCCTGAGATTACAGGCCATAATGGTGTTCATGTCAATTTGAATGGTAAGGAAGTTTTGAATCTTGCTTCGCAAGATTTTCTTAGTCTCAACGAAAATGAAAATGTCAAGGAAGCAGCTAGAGTTGAAATCAACTACGCTGGTGTTGGTGCTTGTGGCCCTCCAAATTTCTACGGTACTCAAGACGTTCATGTTAGATTGGAAGAAGATTTGGCTCGTTATTTAGATTGTGAACAAGCCATTATCTATGGTCAGGATTTTGTCACTGCTGGATCGGTTATACCGGCGTTTTTGAAGAGAGGTGATTTGTGTGTTGTTGATAGTGGGGTGAACATCGCATTACAGAAGGCTTTAATTGTTAGTCGTGCCGACATTGAATGGTATGATCACAACGACATTGATCATTTGGAACAAATATTGTCTCAATTGAAGCCAGTGTTGGATAAACAAAAACCAATAAGAAGAAGATTTATTATCACCGAAGGTTTATTTGCTAACAGTGGAGATATTGCCGATTTGCCAAGAATTGTTGAATTGAAGAACAAGTTCAAATACAGACTTCTTTTGGACGAATCTTTATCAATTGGTGTTTTGGGAGACACTGGAAAAGGTTTACCTGAACACTACGGTGTTTCTAGAGATGAGGTTTCTATAACTATTGGATCCATGGCTAACTCGTTTGCCTCTTCAGGTGGTTTCTGTGTTGGTGTTAACCCTATGGTTCACCATCAAAGAATCTCGTCCAATGCATATGTCTTCAGTGCTTCTTTGCCTCCATACTCAGCTAAAGTTACCTCCCAGGCTATTAGGGAAATTCAAGAAAACTTGGATTCGGCAACTGGTAAGTCCAAATTAATGACCAAATTGCATGATTTGACCCTGTACGCTTATGACGGTTTACAAAAACAACTTCAAGCTCTGCAGCTCCAAATTGTATCGTCACCTCAATCACCAATAATCCATATTGGTTTGAAAGAAAATATCAGAGAGCAGTTGGGTTTACCATTGATGTATGGTAATTCTACCTTTGTTACCACAGGGAAGCCATCTAAGACTTTGAATGGATTTGATGAATACATGAACTTAGAGAACTTTGTATTACAAAAAATCATAGACTACATTTTAAACAATGCTGGTATCTTGATAACTAGAACCAAATTGATCTTAGAACATGAAAACTTGCCTGTATTGCCTCCTCATTTGTTAGTAAACATCAATGCTGGAACTACCAGAAGCGAAGTTTCCAGCCTTATTGAAGTTTTACCGAAAGCTATTAATTATGCTTTGGGCAATCTTAAACATGAAGATGATTTGTTTGCATTGAATGAGGAAATCATTAATTATTAAACCGTTCTACATGAGCCTGTAAACATCTTCATATTTACACACATACATACATATATATTTAGAATCTTAATAATCTTAATTTAATACATAGTCTTTTTTTTTTTTTGCCTAATCAATGTAGCTGGTTTTTCATTCTGTTTCTGGCATCACGGGCTATTGCTCTGGCATCCTCAATATCATGGGCATTACTATGATTCAAATCTTTAGCCAATTCATACGCCTCTTCAAACTTCCAATTATTCAAAGCATCCCTTGCAAGCCATAATCTTGCCTTCGAAGTTTCATCACTTATACCCCAATCAAATTCCTGTTCAAAGCATAACTTCATATATTTGAAGGTCTCCTTGTGGTTCCCTAATTTTTCCAGAATGATAGCCAAACGGTAACAAATGTGAGGTTCAACAGAGAAACTAGGTTCTTCATGATCCTTATTGTTGTCGTAGTTCATGTCACCCGCCAGGTGAACAACTTTCCCAATTGCAAGTGCTTTCGCAAATGATTTTTGTGCTTCTTCGAGCTGATCAATCTTTTCATAGCAATTTCCAATGGCTTGCCACATACGCTTATCCAATGGTTGCAAATTAGTGGCACGCTGATAATAGTACAATGCGTATAAATGCATATCCAAAACTTCATAAGCCTGACCTAATCCATACCATGCACGAAAGTCTTTAGGGTTGGTATCAACTGCTCGACGATACGATTCAATGGCTGCATGGCTATTCTTCAATTCAACAAATTCGTGGCCCATTAATGTCCACGCACTAAGGCAGTTTTTGTTCAATGTTAATGCACGTTTGTAGTACATTATAGCTTTCTCATGCTCACATTTCATGGAATAGTAGTTCGCTAAGATGCAGCACGTTTCGGGACGAAATTTATCTATTTGTGAAGCATATTGGGCCAAGTAAGACAACTTTGATCTTTTTTCCATCACATACAACATGTTAGAAAAGGTATCTAAATCATCCAATCGCAACGGATCCTGTCGCAAGATTTGATCAAAAGTAGCTTCCGCTTGGAAATAGTCGAGATTATGATATGAAATGAGAAATTGCTGGATTTTTAGAAAGACAAAGTTTGGAAATAAGCTAACAAGATTACTGAGATTATCAAATAGGGTATTCAGCTGATGGTAGAATTCTTGTAAAATCACAACTTCAAAAAATTGAAACATAATGCTATTCGATAAGGACGAGTTGCTGTTTTTGGTTCTGTTGATATAATCATTGGCTTCTTCAAATGATGTTAGCGAAGCAATAAGTTCCTGCCAGCAAGACCAATTATAAGGGAACAATTGTAATGATCTACTTAGACTTTGCTGGGCCAACTGATACTTTTTCTTTTTATTGTATATCATTCCATTTAGGTAGTATAGGAATGCATTTTCCCGGTGGGCCAAAAAATTCTCTGATTCTAATATAATTTTTGAAAGTTGGGAATTTAATGAGTTGATTACTACTTCCTTCGTTTCTGAACCTCCGTCATCATTTATATCGTTTATCAATCCAATGTTTATCGAGCCGTCTGTCTCCTCCGATGCCCTTTTGTCTACGGATATTAGCATTGAGTACAATCGGAGAAACTTGGCATCGCCACCTTTGCAATCCTTTAACACATTTGCAGCCCTATCAAACTCATTACAATTAAAATACGCCTTAGCTAATAGAAATGAATCTTGGTCAACCAAGTCTTCGGGATCTAAAGGGATAATAGGATAGGTTATGGGATTCTTTTCCTTCAAACCATTCAATGCTTCTGCACACCATTTGCCAGCGTGATACAAATTTAGATTGTTTAATTTCAATGCCGACTGAAATAATTGTATTCTTAAATCCTCAAGATTGATCCCTGTTGTTTCTACGTTGATTTGACCTGACATTGTTGAACGTGGTTGTGGCAGTTGTAGCGAAATCAAAAAAAAGTAAACAAATCAAACCAGAAAAAAGTTCTCGCCAGAACAACAATTATATGGACCAACAAAAAAAAAATATATCAGAAACAACAACCAAGGAAACCTCAACCACGTACCCATAGAACATGACTGCAGAATCCTTAGAAAGAATTGAATCTTTACAAAATTTATTAGATTCAACTTTGGAAACATTTGATTCTGCCAAGAAATTGCTTGACATCAATGAACAACTACTTAAATCAGTGAACAGTTCAGAGAACGCACCATCTTCATCTGAACTTCAGCAAGTTAAAAAGAATTTCATCCTTGATTCATTTAAGATTAATAAAGCTCAAAAGGAATTAAAAGACTGGGAGAATGATTGCAGAAATCGTGTAATTGATACTGAAACTGTTGAATATAACGAAACCTTGGGCAAAATTTCTAGTATTAATCTCAAGATTGGTCAAGAATCGTATACGTACGAAGCATTATCAGGTTCGATAGCATTACCAAAATTTATTATATCGCGAAGAACGTTGGAAACTTTGAATGATGAAAGTTTGTTGAAAATTGCTCAAGCTGGAAGAGACCAGTTGCCAAGACACGTACAGCTCAGCGATCTATTTTCCTTGGATAGTTCTTCTGCGTTGCCAACACCTGATTTTAAGAGAATTAGCCAGTTGATAAATATAGAGTACCGTATGAGGTTAGAAAAGAGGTTGAAATTGGAATTGTTGACCCTAATCAAGCAAAAACTTGATAACGAAAATAGATCTTGGACTAAGAATCTAAGCTACTTGAATAATTTTATTAACAAAAGTGTTCCAGAAGCCATTGCAGAAGTTGAAAAGATCAAATCTGAAGAAAATGATACTAAATTAAAGAAAGAGCAATTGGAGAGTGACGAATCCCTGGATGAAGAAGAAGTTGAGATACAGGAAGTTGAACGAGAAGAGGAAGAAGGGGAACAAGAGGAAGTGATTCATGGACATAATATTGAAATTGAAGAAGAGAATGTTGATGATGATGATGATGATGATGATGATGACGGTCTTGCTAAAGGTTCTGATGTCGAAGACCTAGTTGTATCGCAAGTCGAAAGTCATGAAAATGAACCTGTAGAAGAAGTTGATGATGACGATGACGACATGTTGATTGATCATTAAAATATATGTATTGTACAATAAATAACCCATTCACTTTATATATATATATATGCATCACATTTCTACTATACATTGCTTAGTTTTTAGTTGGCTCTTCCTTACTTGTGGCCTCTGGTTTACCATTGATGATATAGTCAAATACTTGCATTGGAGAGTCGCCTGCTTCTCTTCTATAGTTGACAATTCTGATCAATTGATAACCGGCAACACCACCCAAAAAGAAATTCACCGAGGCTAAAAGCATATTTCTTGGTTTGATAACAAATCCTGCCCATCTAGTCCATATGGCACCTGTAGCAAATAATGCAATTTGTTGGGTTCCACTTAATTTTTCTACCGGACGTTGCAAATCATTGATACCGGCAATAACCAATGCCCACTTAAAAACTGGAGCCCAAAAATGAACAGTCCTTGGACCTGTTTCTGAATTTAAAAAACGTTGGAATTTAGATGCGTGTTGAGCTGTTGATGCCATTTCTGTATGTCTGTGATATTAATATTCTAGAACAATTCAATTAAAGAAAAGTGAAGATAATAGTAATAGGAAAAAAAAAAAAGAAAGAGTAATCAGAATCCAGTGGTGTCCGATACAATTTCGCTTCAACCTAAAAAAGTGCCAAAAAAAAAAAGAGAGAGAGAAGAAAAAATTGCTATAGCGGTTCGGTCACAAGGACACGACCTTCTTCCCCACTTTTATCTTTCCGTCAAGATTATGAATCGGATAATGTAAATAGATGCCAAATTGTCTATATTTATAGTACCTACATAATCCAATGCCATTTATTAGCTCCTTTGAATGACCTGCCGTGTTTGTTTGGGTATTCTGTGTACACCAAACAGTAGTGGTCTAATAGTAGTCGTATCTCTTCAATCTCATCAATAAACTCCAATTTGTTAATACGATGCAACTCTTGATCATCGATCCATTGGGAATTATGCTCCTTATAACCACCAACATCACTCATGTCGGTCAATCTCGAATTCAGCAACCCGCACTCCCCTTCAAGAAACCGCTTTCTGGCCGCTAGATCGGGGTATTTGTTGAACATCTGCAAGTTGAGTCCCCTGTTGAGCAAGTTCTGCGTCATTGTAGTGCCAAACTGGTCGTTCAACGACATTGGCTCGTAAATCAAGAACCCCATGATGTTGTCGCCACTATGGCTTGTCCAGTACTTGATTGTCTTCTCGTATTCTTCAGGCGATAAGTAGCACAACACACACTCGCTGATCACCAATGTGGGTACATCCTCTTTGAACCCAGGCATTTTGTTGTCGAGTGTTCGTAAATCTAGTCCGTGGAGATAGTATTGTCGTGTGAACAAATCTGGACTGTATTCGGCAAACGACGACTTGCTTTCAATAGGTGGTGCACTCTCGTCCGTTCCAACAATATCTCTGAGCTTACTGCTCTGCAAAATCGCCAACTTCTTGATTCTTGTGGACTCTGGAAAATCAATCTCATGGATAACCAATTCCGGGTGTTGCTGCAACAACGTGAATGCTCTGGTGTCTGATCCGCTTCCCAACGACACAATTTGGCATTTTCCTGAAAACTCGTCGACAAATTCCCGTACTACTTTATCAATAGCGGTGGTGCGTAGGTAGGATCCTCTGTTGATCAATGGGAACTTTCTTTCCTGGAATACTGTCCTCAATGTCCTTGAAGACGACAACTGGGTATACCCCTGACAATACTGCAAATGTTGTTGGTAGCTTTGGATCAAGTCCGGGATGAACTCGTCACGCGGAACCAAGTACGACTTTTCATTGATGCTATATCGGCAACTCAACGCATCCAAGTCCGTGGCACGGACCAACTTATCGTGTCGATCCTGTGGAGAAAACATAAAGAGAATGAAGTCAGTTTGTTTTGGACTTGTTGTTCGCTCTTCATTTTTTTTTTCTCTCTCTCTCTCTCTAGAGCTCTCTCTTTCTCTCTCTTCGCTTATCATTATACTATCGTCATCTATTCACTTCTATGGATGCCCTATTTCTTCTTGATTATCACCCACCAGTTGTCTCGTTCGTAGCCTTCCTCCACTATCGAGCACCTTTCTGTTTTCAAGCAATTGTCCACCAACTCTCCTTTCCTGTACAAATGATAATACCTGTACTTGGTGACATTGGGTGTCTCTTGTGGCTCTTCTTCTGGCACCTTATCCATCTCTGGCGAATCTTTCGTCTTGCTTCCCTTTTTCTTCTTCAGTGGTTGTGGTTTCTTCAACACCCAAGGAATCAATATGTCCTGGTCATCCCCTTCTTTGTACCCACGACGCGACTTCTCTTGCTCCAATGCCCAACAATAAATCAAAGCTTCACCGCCAGTTTTTAATTTCGAAAGGATATGCAGAATAGCCTCAATCCGTCTTTCTTCATTGGCAAAATGGTGAATCACAGCAATCGATATCGCAAAGTCAAATGTGTTGTCTGGGTGGGGCAATGCCAACCCGTCGGCAACCCCCAAATTGTACCTATTGTTGGAAATCTGCTGGCCACATTGGACCAACCCATCCGATCTGTCGGTACCTATCATGAACAAATCCTTGTTGACATTCAAGTACTTTCCGTTTCCACACCCCACATCTATCCCAACGGAGTATTTGGGTCTCAGCATCAAGAACTTTTCAACTATCGGCCACGGCTTGTATCTAGTCTGTGAAAAATGGCTCGCTATTTCGTTATACACATCATGGACATATGTATCCTCTTGATTCTGTGGGTCTAGTCCTCTTTCTATCGATACAGATGGCACTGATGCTGACATTGGTGGTGGTTGATGACTACGGACTAAATGAATGAAAACGATGACAAGAAAAAAAAAAAAAAAAAAAAGAAAAAACGAAAATACTTCGAGGCCAATCACAAACACACTGGCACACAACAAGCAATGGTATTCTCAAGAAACTCTATACTCATATTCGGCTTATTAATGGCGGGACCATGGATCTGGGTCTTATGGAAGACTTCTACACCTACCAGAATGCTACAAACGGTTGACATTTCAATAGGATTTGACAAGCAATCAGAGCAGTTCAACTTCCCTGACTTGGTAGACGCAACCCAGATCCAAATAGATGCCGAGCTACCGTATGTCACGAATCGATCAATAGCCGTGAACTTTCTTGACAATTTACGTGGAGACATCCCCAAAGAAAGAACAAACTATTCTGTCGAGCTTGTACTTTCGCGAGACAATTCGCTTGCGGTTTCCCCCGACGGTCTAACAGCATATGTGTTCTACTCATATGAATCAATCCAGTCCAATGATCTTCCCTATTTGATTACACAGACAATACTTTATCATTTATTAAAGTCGGAAGTTGCCTAAATGTAACCTCCCTGTTTACATAGACTATAGAATATACCGTCCTTTTTGTCTAGCAATTTTTGTGGTGCATCGAATTCTTTCAATTCCCCTTTATCCAAACTCACAATCTTGTCACTGTCCATAACTGTCTCCAATCTATGCGCAATAGTGATTATTGTCTTGTCTTTAAATTGTGTTCTAATAGTTTCTTGGATGATCTTATCAGTTTGCACGTCAACTGCTGCAGTTGCTTCGTCCAACACTAATATTTTCGAGTCATTCATCTTCAACAACACTCTTGCCAACGACATTAATTGACGTTGACCAGACGAGAAATTAGACCCGCCTTCGTAAACCTTGTTAAGCAACTTGTTTTCCTCTGAGCCCTCTTCTCTCGGTAATTTTTGAATATGCTCTTTCAAATGTGCCAATTCCAATGCTCGCCAAATTTCTTCGTCGGTGTAATAGTTGAACGGGTCCAAATTTTGACGAATTGTGCCTTCTAAAAGCTGTGAGTCTTGTGGGATAATACTTAATCGTTGTCTGAGATCATACAAATACAATTGGCTTGTATCCAACCCATCGATTTCAATATTCCCGTCAACAGCTTCAATAATACGGAAAATTGCTAACGCTAATGAGCTTTTACCAGCACCAGTTCTGCCAACTATTCCTATCTTCTCGCTTGGTTTGATGGAGAAGGAAATATTCCTTAATATCAAATCAAGATTTGCACGATAACGAGTTGAGTAGTTGTGGAAATTAAGAGTACCTTTGTTTGGCCAGTGTGGAGGTGGTTTAACAAGCTTAAGTGACCCTTCGTCTTCCTCTTCAACTGGAAGTTCTGTGTATTCCAAACATCTTTCAACGGCCACGATACTAGTTTCAACTTGAGCAGAAGTTCTTACTAATCTTCTTAATGAAGAAGTCACCTGCATTGCATATGTCATGATAAAACCTGCCATGGATGCTGATAACGGGTGAGATGTTCTTTTACTTAATATTGACAAAATAGCAACGGAACACACTCCGATTCCACCAATGGCCTGTAACCTGAAACCGAGCCATCTATTGATAGATGTCAACATGTATACCGACTTTAAATTGAAATCGACATTTGCATTCATGATAAAATCAAACCTTTCCTTTTGATTGTAAGCTCGAATAGTGTCAATTCCACTCAAACTTTCACCCAAATGACCGTAGATAGGACTACGAGATATCGAAACCAATCTCTTCAATTCTCTTGAAATTGCCACATAGTAAATTTCATAATACACGTACAATAAAGAAAGAAAACAAATAATAATCAAATAAGTAGGAATGGCAAGGGTGACAACACCAACGGTGAAAATAGTTCCGACCAATTGGTTGATGAATCTCTGGAAAACCAGTGGTATACCATCGTCGACTTGATTAACATCATTTGTGAACCTATTCATTATTCTACCAATTGGTGTTCTTTCAAAAAACAGCATTGGTGCACTGAGTACTCGCTTCGCCATGTTATCATGGATTTTCTTGGAAGCATTGATACCCAACCAAAGAAGCATCACAGAACTACGAGCAATAGTAACGAATGCGGCACCTAGTCCCAATGCTGCATAAACAAACAAAAAGTTCCATACATTTTGGTTTCCATCCCCTTTGGAGTTTTGATCCGTCCAGTATTTAAGCCAGTAGTTGGCACCAACCGATAACGCTGTGGCAATAATCAACAAAACAAACCACAACACACCACCAGGAATAGAACAAGCTTTGATATAGGCCAAATAGACAGACCACTTAACTTTACCCTTTTTACTAACTTCTTCCGTTTGACCACTGCGCAAATTTGGTAATAATCTTTGCAATGGATCCCAGTGCAAACTAGCCATACTTGCTTTACGAGTGACAAACAGCAGTGCTGCCGTGTCATTTGCAATATTTTCATTAATTTCTTCTTCTTCATCTTTGCTAAAGTGACTAATCAACTCATATAACTTCGGGTGGCTGGATTGGTCTATGTCTTTGTAAGTCGTTGTTTCAATCACGTCTCCATCTTCGATAAGGGTGATGTTGTTGGAATATTTCAAAACAGATATCGAGTTTGTAGACAAGACAATTGTTTTCGAGCCAAGTAGCCCTTGTTTGCTCAAAACTTTCTGGATAATTTTTTTACCAACATTGGAATCAACCGCAGACAAAATATCGTCTAGTAAATACACATCAGCACGTGCATACACTGCTCGGGCCAATGCCAATCTTGCTTTCTGACCACCAGATAAAGAAACACCTTTCTCTCCCACTTGAGTTTCATCACCATCGGGTAATATCGCTAAATCTGGTAATAATTGGCAGGCATCTATGGTCTTTTCATAAAAATCTTTGTCCCATTTACATCCAAAAAGAATGTTTTCCTTGACAGATGCATTCATAATCCAAGGTTGTTGTGCACAATATGCCACAGATCCACGAATATCAACAGTAGGTGGTGTATCTTCATTTCCTTGAACCATTATTAACTGACCAAGCAATGCATACAACAAAGATGTTTTCCCGCTTCCAACTTTTCCAACAACACAACTCAAATCACCTTTTGAAACTCTAAAGTTTATATTTCTTAAAGTGTGCAACTGTTGCTCTTCTGCATCTTGTTCAAGATCGGTAAACCTGTTCTTCGTCCAGTGAAAGGTGGCATTCTGAACTTTGACAGCCATGCCATCATCATCTTGCTTAGCGTCTGGCAATCTCCTAATTAACGATTCGTCAATCTCTTCACTCAAGAGAAACGTCCTAACTCTATTTATAGCAACATTCGCTTCGATCATAGCTGTGATAACTGCTGGAAGTTCCATTAGTGGGCCCGATAATAAATTCAACAATGCCAAAGCAGGGAAAACAAGGTCTGATGTTAATGGCTTTTTCTGGGTCAATGCAAATGTAGCAAAAGATGTGAACGAGACCAAAAATGGTATAATATTCCAGATAAACATGACACCTTGACCAACAAGCCTGATTCTTTTCAAATTCGCCAATTCCTTGTCATTTCTGGCCTCAGAAAGCTTTGCAAGCATAGGTTTCTCCCACGCAAACAATTTAATACTTTTAATTGATGACAAAATCTCGTTAATCACTCTTGATCTATTATCTTTTAATTTCATTTGCGTTTTGCTGAGTCTCCTGTAATATTTTACAATAATAGCGTTCACTGGTATCAAAACAATCATTATTCCAACACCAGCAAATGTTGCACCATGTAATAAAGGATAAAGTGATAAGACACATAAAATAATGTCTGTTGGGGCAAGAACAAGTGTGCTTAGATTCATCAATACATTTTGTACCCTGTTGACATCAACAGAAAGCAAATTAATGATATCTCCAGAGCTCGTTTTCAATCTGGACTCGCTCGACAACTTGATTGCCTTTTGGTACACCAATGAAGTCAATGAAGAACGACAATTCAATCCCACTTCCAAATTCTTCAACATATATCTATTGTTCAATGATGTTTGGAGCAAGGTATTTGTAAACATTCCAAGGGAAATCAAGACACCTTTCAACAAGGGTGGATTATCTATGTTAAAGTATAAGATCAATAGTCTAAGCAATTGTGGCTGAACAAAGTTGAGTAGTCGACCACCAAACTCGTAGAAAAAGGAAACCAACAATGCCCAACCAAAGGCTTTCAACAAAGAAGTAGTCAACTCTCCGCCATGCCAAAATTTCTTAAGTCTGGTGGTGGCATAAACAGTTGATATTTCTGGCGGTGTATGTGGCAACTCAGCGTTGGTAACTGTTTGGTTTTTATATGAATTTTCGATCAACTCATTCATCCATGTAAAAGTGATTTGTTGAATAATATTTGGCTCCTGTAACTGATCCAGTTGATCATTTCTTTTATATTGTAAAATTAACTCATGGCTTGGCTTGTAATGCGAGTACTCAAGTACAAAGATAGCAATCGAATTTAAAACAAGGAATATTTCAACAATTTTTATGGATGGGTCAGTCAGCTGTATTATGACCCAATCTGTAAAATTGTCTTGAAAGTATAATGCAATTTCAAGAATACCAAGTGCTGGCCAAAACACCAACAAAATGTCCAACGGAATAGGTGAATATACTGTTTCAATAAAGTGCAACGGGAATATAATAAACACCAATAGAACGGCGAGCAATCCAAATCCAACAATCTTTGGGTCTGCAAATCTTTCATGAATAGATATGAATGAGTTTAGATATAATAGTAAAATAATATGCAACGCCACTGCATTTAACCGGATATAATGAGTTAATCCGGTATTTTTGGGTGAAAAGTTCCCATATCGAGGCAGCTTTGTAGTAGTTTTGTATAATGTTATCGTGCCGTACACGATGTTGATGACTGAAAAAAGGGACAAAGTGTGCATTAGAAAACACGGGTTGAAGGCATTATCATTATTTGGTGCCATAGGGTGTAGTAGGGCTCCGATACCACATGCTAGTTTTGGGTATTCGAGATTCATCACGATGTGGAGATATCGTTGTGATTGTGAAGTTTTCTTGTCAACATTATTATCATTTTGTTTTTCCGCCCCTTATCTATTCTGTTTTGCTATTTTTTTCTTCGAGGTGTCGTGCACAAGTAGAAAAAAACTGCCACGCCGTAAAATACGTTGTGGGTATGGTTCAACTAGGGTGTTTCCATTTCAAGAAATTTCCTTTATAGTGTAGTGGCTATCACGGTTCGCTTTCAAGTTCTTCAAGAATTAAAAAGTTCCGAGCAGACCGGGGTTCGATTCCCCGTAAGGGAGTTTCCTGCTTTCCTTTATAGTGTAGTGGCTATCACGGTTCGCTTTCAGATTCGTAAGAGTTTAAAAGTTCCGAGCAGACCGGGGTTCGATTCCCCGTAAGGGAGCATTATTTTTTTATAATTTTTTATTGTATCTAGTAGTTCAACAAGGATGAATAAAGAATGGAATATCAATTAACAAAAGAGGGAGGGCTTATGGGCTATCAAGATCTTCAGAGCAAGGTGTGTGAATCTTTAACTATGTGACTTTATTATTCAAGATTAGCTCCTCTATAGCCGTATTTCCTATAACCGAGGTAATTTTTTTGCTTTCTATACTCGAAAAGCTGTAGATTGACATCAGGCTATGCGGTTCAGTAACAATGATCTAATTGGCCATTAATATTGTATAATAATTGAACTTCGTGTGGTCCGGTGCAATTCAAACTTGGTAATGTAATATTGTATTCTTTACGTGATAATGATCTTTTTTAAAACCACACATACAAGAAAACAAAGAATTAACACTAAGAGTGATAAAAAAATTTTTGCAATGTTGTAAAATTAATGGTAGCAAAAATGCAAGAACCGGGAATCGAACCCGGGGCCCAACGATGGCAACGTTGGATTTTACCACTAAACCATTCTTGCAACTCGGCCAAGTTGGCTAATTGTTGTAAATCTGTAAGGATTCGGCCCCTAAGAGGGGGTCGTCTCCTATTATGGATACGATATTAATCTATTCATTGACTAGGAGACTACCTGGTAAATAAGTCTAAAGAGCAAGATATACAACTATACAATATTTTTTTCTGTGGAAACCTTTTTCAAAAGAGATGGTGCGATGCCCGGATGGGAATCATGCGAAGGCACGACCCATCCTGCAGGCATCAGCTACCAACTCTTACACTCTCCTCCCCCTATCTTGACGCCATAGGGCGGTGAGACAAAACCCATATAAGAATAGTTTTTTCCAATCCTGGCAAACAAGCTATTTTTCTAACACATATAATTCTCCTTTTAAATATCACTAGCGCAGCCTTCTTAGCAACTGCCAATTCTGTAAGGTAACAACATCAACTCGTTGTAACCACTCCATATTAATACTTCATTAAAACTTCTCACGAGATAATCAACCTCTTATAATTTCTTCCAACTTTTGGGTATAACGAAATCAGCTAACACAGTATTGCTTGCAATCTTAAGTAACTCCTAACCAATCAACACTCTAATCAATAATCTCGAGGAATATTTTCTTATTTTCTTCTTCAACCTTCTTCTATCACTGCCATAGTATTTATGCAAACATGTTCTTCAATGGTGGCATATTGCCACACGTTCTTTATCCACTATTATTTTTCATCTCTTATTGTCTGGATCACGTAATTCATTTCGTTCATCGACTGTCCATCAACGTGGGTCTTTTCAAACCACACTTGCTTTTAACCGATAATCTGTATTCTATTAGTAGATTCCCCACTATGTTATCAACCAAACCAAAAGTCGAATCGGGGACACCGCTTATCTTATCAAAGCATTCTCCCGTCAAATCTTGATCGGAGTTCTCAGTAGATTCACCACTATATCACCAGCCAAACTAAAGGTACAACTGGGGACACCGCTTATCTTACCAAAGCATTCTCCCAACGAGCCTTAGTTGGCAATAATGTTTCTTCACCTTTGTGATTCTCGGGTGCTGAAGCCAAACCCGCACTTCCGAGTAATCAACCTAACGTGTCGCTATTTATTTCTCTCAGGTAATAGTCATGAGTATTCTCCCACTATTCAAACCTTCATGCTGCAATTATTTCTATCATCATCAATCTACCGACGTAACATGATATCACAATCATTGGTATGTAACTTCACTTTCTATGACTTCTTCATTTAATATCCTCATTGAGCACACCTTTACTTCTAGTATGCTCAACAGTTTGTCATCAACAACTCTCTCCTCCCCCTAAATGGTTACCCATAATGGATAAAAACCACCAACTGAACTCAAAGCAGCACCATTCCGTGCTAGCTCCACTATTCTTCCAAACTTGGGGGTGACAAACACTCAACCTGCTTCTTATCCATCGCAGTTCCTACTTGGGCAACCTCCAATGACACTCACCGTTTAATTCTTCTGGGATTGTCAACATGATCTAAAGTTAGCACCACTTCCACTGTTATACAACTCGCCCAGTCTTGGGCTAATGTAATACTTTTCTCAATTGGCTATGTGGATAACCATCAACGATTCTAATGGCATTACCACAATAACACACAATACCTTGTTCAACTTGCCAAACTCATGATCTCCATCCTTGGATTAATGTTTGAATGCTCCAATCACTTCTTCGTTAGGTCTAACAACCCTACTGCTAAATTCTACCAACGCTTCACAACTAACTCTTAGGTTTCCGTACACCTTCGTTCATTCTTCGTCCCGTTCCTGATGTCCATTACTTCGCTTCTAATTCAATCCTTACTGGATGTCCATATTCTCTTCTCTTTGTCCTGTTTCTATGTTCTCAATAACCTTGCATGAATACAATCTGCAAAGTCTCTAAAAATCAAACTCTTTCTTTCATCAAAACGTTGTTTTGTACTTTCATTTAATTAAAACTCCGTTTATAAACTCTCTTCGTTAAAAACATTTTGCCTTTTCTCTAGCAGCAACCTGCATTTTCTCTTAACTTGTGGTACGCTAATGGATCGTAACGATAGTAACAATACCACACAAATAATAACTAATAACTAATAACTCTCTAACGATTCTAATATGCTCTGTCCTAGTCTCCTTGTTGTTGTGTAAAACTTCCAATCTTGTCTCTGTCAACTGTGATATGTGGGTGCGCCACGATAGTGGCATGGTGATAAGCCGCAGCACGACTTATCAGAACTGAAATGTTACTTGATACCGCGGGTCTCTTTCCCGACTTACATTACCCTACTCTGCGGGTCTCTCTCCCGACTTACTCTATTGATGCTGCAGGACTCTCTCCCGACTTACTCTATTACTGCTGCGGGACTCTCTCCCGACTTACTCTATTGTTGCTGCGGAACTCTCTCCCGACTTACTCTTTAAACTGGTGGGGCAATTATCCGATCCCCTAAAACAAACAATGTAAAAAACTAACAGTGTGGGAATTCCGAACTCCCGGAATCGAAGATTCTCTCGACTCATGCACTGTTCCAAAAAGTGCTCTTTTGAATTACACACCAAACACAATGCACAGGGTGGACAGTGGTTACATCTCCCACCATCCGTGAATAAACATTCACCATTACAACAGGACAGACCAAAGTTGTTATAATTAAATCTTTTGGACCAGGACCAAGCACTTCCATGTCGTGGAACATGAAACTCTCTAATAATAATAATAATAATGATAATAACAATAATGACACCTACTCGTGTCTCCTAGACTTGACGCCAACACGACATTGCATGACGTACTAAAACATTTTGTACAGCTCGTTATCTGCACCTCTAACTAACATTGATGGACGGTAACCCTTCGCTTTGGGCACCTCTTCTAAGTAACTTCTTCGTGGTGACCTAACCGGTCGATTTATAACATTTTGTAAACATTTAACTCTTCATAATACTTTGTGGTCTCTCCTTCCCGGAGGCAGAACCATAACTTTTGCAACCATTATCGTCTCTGGTGCGTTTCTCTAATAACATGCACGATCTAATCTCCTAAATCGCAATCACACGCATAATTCATATATTTTTTTTTTTTTTTTTTTTTTTTTTTTTTTTTTTTTTACTTAGAATCACCCTTCTGGACTCTCTTCTCGGACTTAGGTTTCATTTCTTCAACTTTCTCTTTGTCTTTATCTTTCCTATCAGACTTAGACTATCATACTTGGAACATCATCTTTGGAACATCATCTTTGGAACATCATCTTTGGGAACTTCATACATGCGACAGCTTGTTTTCAATGCTTAACCATCACAACTTACTTTCAACAATAAATGCCGATAGCTTACTTTCATCTTCTGCTCTCAGCACCTTACCAACAGTTATAATATTACATTTCATCAATGCAACACTATCTTTGGAGGAGGCATCATCCTCTTACTTCATACCTCCCTTTTGAATGATAATTTCTCTTCCAAAGTATCATTCATAATTTAAAACAACTCTTCTTACGTGAATCCGTTTTTTCAATGTCTAACATCATCATCTCCTGAAGGTTTATTCCTTGCTAGGACAATTTCATCTTCGGAAACCACTTCTTTCCACACTAAAATTAGAACCTGACCTTAATATCAAGAGGGTTTAATCATTCGCTATGCTCTGGTTTCTCATTGCCAACTTCACGCCGTCTCTACTTTAGATAAGGCTCGAGCTTCACCTTTGCACAAACTCCCGGATACCTCAGTCTTGTTTCTCTTCATTCACTATAGCATAACTTGTACTAAGTTGCTATTTCAATTCAATAGTGACTTCCTGAACATCTAAAGTTTTCATTAGCAATCATCGGCTATCTTATCAATACACCATAGTCATGCTTCTTTTTGTACTTGTGACACATCACCCAGTAATAGCATCGTGCATCACATGTTCAATAATTTATCGCGAATTCAACTTATCATTGATCCCGGATTTGATTCAAAACAGTAGATATCTTCTTCTCTAGCATTTCACTTCACATTTATCCTCCGTGGAAGGATACAGATTATACATCCATCTCCTTAATTTAACTTAACTTAACTTTAACTTTCAACATCATAATTCGATTCTTGATTCCACTACAAGTCTGATCGTCTCTTTTTATCCGAACCAACTCGGCACGCTCGACATCTTCTTCATTGCAGGATTACCTTCCGCATCCTAATCATCTTTTGACATTCTTTAATTCTTCATCGAGGCCCATATTTATCCGTAGTATCGTCTTTTATTTCTCTTGTTAAGCATCGTCTCGTTTTTAAAAACCGACACATCTTTCATATTGACCAACGTCTGCGACGTGCAGTTATATAAATTTCATTTTAGTCACCTGCCAAGCTATCACCAGTTACTCTTCAACTTTCTTCCGCTAGAACCCATTAACGTTCTTAACTTACAATACTATCCTTCAAAATTCTTTCTTTCGAATTCAAGGCTTCCTTCTGTTCGACCACCCCATTCTTTCGGTTGTGGTGACACTTTACCATCAATAACTGGCTTCTTTTATAAGCCACACTATCATTCTAATCTTACCGTAATTACTTTTCATATAATAGACTCGGTCTAACTTCACTGGCAATGGACTTGGTAGGGGGACATGACCAGTACTGAGAGAAAATTCAAATGTAAGAAAAAATTTTCATCCCATTAGCTAATCAGATTTCAATCGAGGTAGGAACAATTTGCGGAGCTACCAACTGTAAGGATTCGGCCCCTAAGAGGGGGTCGTCTCCTATTATGGATACGATATTAATCTATTCATTGACTAGGAGACTACCTGGTAAATAAGTCTAAAGAGCAAGATATACAACTATACAATATTTTTTTCTGTGGAAACCTTTTTCAAAAGAGATGGTGCGATGCCCGGATGGGAATCATGCGAAGGCACGACCCATCCTGCAGGCATCAGCTACCAACTCTTACAAAATCATCAAGACACCTGATATCCTGACTATATCTAAAGCAAGTTTTGAAGATGTCTATATTCTTCAAAATCAATTCGGTATTGATTTTAATAAAATTTTTCAATAATCGGAACATCTAATCCACGAATTGATGACTTATCCAGTAATAAATTTAAAATTACTAAATTTTTTGGTACAATTTTTGCACTAAATTCCTGAGATGATGTATACTCAACATTTAACAATGTATCAGAAATCCTGTGACTTAATGAGACCCATGATTAAAGAAATGCAACGTTTGATTAACCATCTCCCAACAAAATAATTCTTATACTTTGAACAAACTAATGACAAGAAAGCCAAATTACTGTTTTTTTTATAATTTGCAATTTGTTAAATTTTGTCCTGGATATAAACAATACAACTTTTAAACAATAAATTATACCATTGGACAGATAGAATCCTAAAAGTATTATATTGTACAACGTTCTTTATAATTCTTCAATATACTTTTACATTTTACTTCTGTCGATATATAGAAATATTTAGTGTGAGTAATTCAAAAATGCTTCCTCTATGCGAATAACTGAGTATCAGCTTATATTTACCTAGAGCTTGTCTTCCAATTTTAGCACATCAACTAAAAAATCAAATATATCGTGAAATAACGATTATTTACGATACAGAATACAGTCGCTTGCCAAAGGAATGTAAATTTTTTTGAAGACGATAATTCGAGTAGAAATGGTACTAATGAATAAAACAACCCGGATAGACAAGTCCAATAAGTTAACTTCGAGGCCTTCATAATAATGGAGGAAAGAGATTAGCTTATAGAAGTTATGGTTGCATAATCAGAAGATGCATAAAGACAATGCACTGAAAATATAGGGTTTTATATAGAACCATAAAGAAAATTTAGTTTCTCATGTGTTTAGGATCAAGTATAGAGAGAAGACAAGATTTGAATTATTGAGAATAGACGAACATATATGGCATGACAAAGTTTGGTTTGAATTGCACTGTAGTAGATAGGCATTACTTGAAATAGAATATTTACCCCCAAACTTGAGGTTAATACAGTCGACAACAAAAAGTTCACGAATTTTTTTTTGTCGCGCCCACAAAAATGTAGAAATCGGTATACAAAAGAATTTTCTCTCCCGTTTTTCTCGCAGCGAACACGGAGAATAATGATACTTTTAATGAGTAATTATCTACAAACAAGTGTACTCTGCAGCACGTTCTACCTTTATATATAGTTTTAAATTGGTAATTAGATTATGAAAAACATATGCAGTGGTTTACAAAAGTATTTTTAGGTGATAGTCGCCCTATCTCTTGATTGAAGTAATGTTCACTTTTTTACAAAAACTGGTTACGTGTCCAATATCTGTATTTTTTAGCAAAATAAATTTTGATTAGTGCACAAACTAAGAGTTTGTTTACAATTTTTGCTCTGTAAAGTGCACTACCCCATAGGAGAAAAAAAAATTCATGAACTTTTTGTTGGCGACTGAAGCTATTATATGTTAATTCGATAATCTCTAACGAAACACCTGTAGCAGTACAGTACTAACACTGGTCCTATTATGCACTGATTCCTTTCATTAGTTCGAAAAAAATATTCGTTAAAAAATTGATTCCGCCCAGGATCGAACTGGGGACGTTATGCGTGTTAAGCATATGCCATAACCAACTAGACCACGGAACCAATTAGTTGATGAGTGTTGTATTCTGTGATCTAGATTTGGATCACAATACATTTGGATTACTAATCAGATTTGATATTGGTTATGGAATGTTCTGATATTGCTTATGGAATGTTCTGATATTGCTTATGGAATGTTCTGATATTGCTTACGGAGAATGTTTGATATTGATTACTAATGCTATTGCTTACTAATTGATGTTGAGTATGACTCATCGATGAATTCATCTAATTACTATTTAGGTAGATGAATTCCCTTTTTATTTTATTTTTAGATGTTTCTTTTTATATAATTAATCAATTGTTCTATTGTTTCTACTGAATATACTGCTTTAAATTTACTGAAGAGTTATAGCTGTCAATTGTTCTACACTACAATTGCTATATCATTGAATCATCGGTTATTGATTCATCCGAAGGACAGTTATAAACTAATGAGTTGTAAGGATTCCGTCCCTAAGAGGGAGTCGTCTCCTATTATGGATACGATATTAATCTATTCAATGATTAGGAGACTACCTGGTAAATAAGTCTAAAGAGCAAGATATACAACTATACAATATTTTTCCTGTGGAAACATTTTTCAAAAGAGATGGTGCGATGCCCGGATGGGAATCATGCGAAGGCACGACACATCCCGCAGGCATCAGCTACCAACTCTTACAGTATTTTTCGGTCTATGAACAAGACCACTTCATCTACAAATCAAATCTTTCTTGGCGTCGACTAAAGCACTAAATACTTCAACTATTTAATGTTTCTTGAGCACGCAAAATTTTTTTTCACTCAATGCCATTACTGGAACACAGTCGTGGTATATCTCATGACGTGCTATTGTGATAATAGCCATGTTATTGTCACATCGCTATGCAGCAATTGCACTGATGCATTGGACAAAAGAAAGAGCCATGTGTCTTCACTCCTAAGGATGAACTCAAACAATGAACTCAGGTGAAAAACTTAGTCTCAGTGGACTTCTGCATAGATTATATGGTATATTTTTCAATCTTTTTTAATGTAATAAGAAGGTATTGATGAAAAGTATAGATATCAAAGAATAGAATACTGACACAGCTAAAAATACATGTGTCAGACGGGTCGTGAACCAGTCAATGACAACCGTATTTACAAAATTGTTCTATTGCGTACGACCGTACATTGAATTGTTTTCCATGAGTAGTATCGCCTTTCAGAAATTTGGAAACAAACTAATGGCCATTTATCCATCTATTCTTTGTTTTTATTATATAAAGTGTCTACCATTTCAAAACTACAGCGAGATGAAATGAAACTCAAACCATAAAAATAAGAATAAAAAGACAAAGGAAAGTATGAAACTAGTTTAAAATATGAAAGGAAACATCTGTAAACAGATTTAGCGTTATATTAACTAATAATTTATTCATAGGTATGATAATAATAACCAACCACTATATGATGTACGTAGCGAACCTCAATATTTTTTCATGCCACGTCAGCAAAGGGTGTATACAAAAGATGCTGGGCGAAGTGTAGAGAGCCCGTCTGGGTGTGTGTCGTGGACGACAAGTGGGGAAAATTGCTGGTGGGGGATTATTGGTGAACCTATCCAGCTGTTCCCAAGACCGCCGTGATCAATGATTATGTAGCAAGTACTATACATCTCTGTAAGGACATGCCCGGTGGTTGGTCCCCATACAAAAGCTGCTCACATTTGGCCCTTCTCTCGATTGCAGCACACCAAGACAACCACATTGGGGGTTTGCTGAAACGGCAAAACCAGTAGAATATATCAGGCTGTTGGCACTGCTTCCTGAAACATGTTACCCACTGACGGCAACATTCTTCTACGTCGTCATTCTGGCAACGTTCCCCATACAAATGTTCCCACCATGCAGCACAATTTCTATTGATGGGCGCCGTTTTGGGGACCCCTGGATAGACAGTACGACCCAATGCCGACACTTAGAGACAAAACACCACATACAAAAGTTGCTCTCCTTCACCTCTTCTGTCACCTACAGCAGTTTCCCACATCGACAGATGGGACTTGTATCACTTGAATTTTTTGTGGGCCTAATTATGCCCATCATTGATTCCTAAATATAAAATCCTCCTGTAATTTACACACCTTGGAAAAAATCCTCCTGTAATTTACACACCTTGGAAAAAATCCTCCTGTAATTTAGACACCTTAGAACAATGAGTCTTGTAATTTACACACCTTGGAAAAAATCCCCCTGTG